>NC_056742.1:98844814-99047314 GCF_019279795.1 Protopterus annectens
CCAATATTAGGGCGTTTGGTAGGACCTTCATATTTTCCAGTGTCTCCAGAAATGCGGAATGGGGGTCCTGGGTCATGGTGGGTGATCTGTAGCAAGCTACAATTTGAATTGCAGTTTTGCCCATTGTTAGTTGCACATGGATGATCTCATTGTGCTGTGCCACTAACCTGGAGGTGTGGGTATCCTTGATTAATATGGATACACTCCCACCTTTTGTGTTTCGGTCCAGGTTTTGTGGCCGAAATTATGCTATGAGTTATAGCCTGGTAGTGCTGGGGTGCTCTCTGGAGCCTTAAACCAGGTTTCTGTTACTGCACAGATATCGATGTTCTCCTCCATACTGAGGAGTGCCTTGAGTTCATGCATTTTGAAGTTTAGACTTCTGGCATTGAGTAGCATTACCCTCAATTTTTGGTTACTTGTGCTATTTACGGTGGTGGGTTTGTCTTTTGAGCCTTGCGTAAAAAAGGCACTATGGGGACGGCAAAAGGCTTGACCAATATTCAAAAGCCTAAGGGTGACAGGTGCAAGCCATCTCTTGCGAAGCAACGTGGCTTATCGAGCATGTCATCCCAGGTGGACAGATACTGGATCCCCTTTGAATGACACCAGAAACTTTTAGCCAGTTGTTGAAATTGATATTTTTTTCTTTATACTGTGGCATCATTCTTGGTGAGGGCAGGATGCTACTCGGGGTCAGGGTCATACCGGCCTGGGCTACATGATGAGAGATCGTCCATGTCTCTCTTCATGTAGTCCAGGGTGGTACATCACCGGTCATTCACACCGACATGGATAATGACAGAGTCGTAGTTGTACTTGTTCTGGAGTGACCTGAGTGCTTGTGTTATGTGGCGGATCCTGGCACCCGACAGGCAGCTAACTGGAACCTTCTCCTTGTCCAGCCTAGTTAGTGGGACATCAGTTTGTCTGACTATAGAGTCACCTTTTACTAGTGTGTTGGGTATGTTATTTTGCCTTAAGGGCTGTGATTGCGTGGCACACTGATTATGTGAAGTATGTGTTTCATGGTTTGTGATGGGGTGTGGAGGTTGCTTGGGTATCTGCTTTGGAGGTCTCTGTTGCTTTTGCAGATTTTTATTTAGAACCTCCAAGTATGTTTTCATGTGTTTATGTGTGTTATTTGCCGGTGTTGGTTTAGTAGGTCTATGTGAGACTGGTGGTGTGTTGCAAGTATTTTCCTTCTCCTCTTGACTGTCAGTTCCAGTCTTGGGTTGAGAGAGCTTTGCCTCCAGTTTGGCTGTATAATTGCATCTCTCACATATATTAGTGCTGTAGATAGACCATTTGAGAATAGAGCCTTAATTTTTCTTGCAACTCTTCTTCTGGGTCTATGCCAGTTGGTTGAAGGATCAAATTTTCAAAACTCATATGGTCGACAGTTTGGTTCATTGAACTATTCTGACTGAGATTGCGATGTAATAGGGATTGGGAAATTTTCCCTTTCCCCACTGTAGTGCGATCTCTAGTTTTGGTATAAATAATTAGCAGGGGGTGTGGGTGGTGCAGGGGAACTTTCTTCCCCCCTGCAAAAATATTTTTGATGTTGCTGGCGGGTGTTGTGTAGATTTATTTCAGCTTTTTGATTAACTGCATTGTTGACCGTATTGAATGGATTTTTAACAATGTGGTTTTTCGATAAACTGATAGATCCAGTCATCATAGATACAGAGGAATAACAACTTTTGATTTGCTGTAGAACAAGTTGTTTTACAAAAAGGTATCCGCGTGACCCGATTCTCCTTGACTTGATATACTCATATGTTCCCTACGTCTGTATGAAGCCTTTGACAAGAGTCATATGGCAATAAGTGAAGCAGCCGGCAGTACTAGTCATTACCAAGTCTTGTCTGCAGCTAATGGTACTGAATATTCAAGTTTCAAATTCTCATATTTTAAAATTGTTAGTTCAGATTTTGTGTTGTGGTGGCAAGCACTAGTTACTAAGAAAATATACAAGGACATCTTCAATGTAAAGGAAAGTGTATGAAGCCCATTCATAGTATGCTGCTGCAGGTGGGGACATTGACTTACTTAATGGGTTAACCATCGTTTTATGATTTTTCACTGTCACTTTATGTTAAGGAGAGCTAGACAATGTTTCCAAACTACCGTAATGGCACAAAGAAATATTTCTAAAGAATATACCAGAAAGCAATTAAAAGCCTGTGATTATGGAATAGAGAAGTAGCTAGATACATGAATGTGACAAAATCTTACTTTTCCTTAATTTTTGATGATCAGAGCTGCGGGAGTTTTTATTTGCCTGCTTGAATACCCAAGAAGCAAAAGGAAAAAGGGATCAACCATGGAGAGATGGTAAGTGGATAAGCTGAAGGGTATTAAGTGGTATAATATGTAATGTCTGAGTGTTGTGGGTTTACTGTATATTCAAGTGTTGCCATTTGTGACGAATGGCCCAGAATGTAATGTTATTGTAGTAAGTCTGGCTTGGCATAGCATTCTCTTTGTGGCTGTAATCGAGGTAAGCACAGTAATGCATGTATATGTGTGCTTATTTACAATGAACTGCTTTGAAAACCCATTCAGCCAATAATTGAACTGCAAGTAAAATGTTAAATAAAATACATATAAATGCTGTAGTATAGCTAGTCAACTAGCATGTTTTGTGAGGTGGGAGGAATCCAGAGTATCCCAAGGAAACCATGAATTCGTATGGAGAGCATCTAGCCTTCACACAGACACTGACCAGAGGTCAGGATTAAACCATGGACTTTAGAGCTCTAAGGCAGTGATCTCACTGCTGATCAGCCTTACTTCCCTTTTGAGCAGGTTGATAAGTGTGTGGTCTTTTTGTGGCCCAACTTGGACCGAAGCTCCAAAGGTGGTGGTGTTTCCGTATTCATAAAGGACGCGCACACCTCCAGCCTGGTAGCCCAACATAACACATCAGAGATACTTCAGGTGCAGCTAACATTGTGTAAACTAGTGATTCAGTTTGTAGCCTGCTATAGGTCCCCAACCATGTCCCAAGACTCGCACTCCATGTTCCTAAGCACCATGGAGAATATTAGGGTCCAACCTAACACTCTCATATCGGGTGCTTTCAACTACCCCTCCATTAACTGGGAAATACACTTGCCCAATGTTTCCTGGATTTCATTAATTCCAGTGCCCTGGACCAACTTGTCCTTACCCCCACTAGAGGTAGCCGCATCTTTGACCTGGTCATTACTAACATGGGTGACCATTGCTCTACACCAATAGTCAGCTCCTCCCTGGTTAGATCCGACCACAAACTAATCACCTTAGAAATCCACCCCCCCCCACAAAGGTAACCGCCATGAAAAACTTTTCCAAGAGTAACTTTGAGCTCTTAAAAATAGAGGTGGCAAACTTTACGGCACCCATGCAAATGGGGAACAGTTGCGTGACCACAGAATCATACACCAGTGCACTGTACGAACACGTACACAAATGCATGGATCTCGCCATACCCAATAGAACAAAGGCGCTCTCCTCCAAAAAAAAGGGAAGCCAATCTGGTGGTCCCCTGCCATAAACTCTACAGAAGGAGGAAACTGATGCTGAATAAGGTGAAATCACAAGACTGGAAAAACTCCCTTATCAGCCTCAACAAAAAGTTGAGATCCCTCATCAAATCTTCTAAAGCTAGCTATGAAGAGAATTGCAGCAGATAGTAAAGACAACCACAAGGCCTTCTATAGTTATGTAAATAATCTCCACGACAATATCCAGATTTGCTCTGAGCTACTGCACAATGGTACTTCATGTACCAAGCCAACAGATATTGCCAGTATACTGGCTGACAAATTCAGTGCCAGCTTTACCCCCCACTCCCAAAGGACCAATCACAATACCAGAAGATTACCAGGCACCCAGTATTACTGCTGCATGGGTTAAAACAGCACTGTCCAAGGACAAGAATAAAGCTTCTGTGGGACCTGACAATATCCCTGGTTGTGTTCTACATGAACTACAGACTGAACTGGCACTTCACCGATGTGCCCTGTTCAATCACAGCCTCACCTCAGGCTTTGTCCCTACCAAATGGCGCACTGCTACAGTCATCCCTCTCCACAAAGGAGGAGCGACTACAGACCTTGAGAACTATCACCCCATTAGCCTGATGAGTCTGATATGCAAAGCTATGGGAATGCATTATCATGGACCTAATAAACAAGGATGTAGAGAATCTCCAAACTCTGGATCCCACATAGTTTGGTTTTGTGAAGGGTAGATCATGCCTGCTCAACTTGGTCAACTTTTTTGAGTCAGTCACCAGAGCTGTGGATGAAGGCAAGGTGGTTCATACAGCCTACCTTGATCTGGCCAAGGCTTTTGATACCATCCCCCACTCAGGAATCCTAGAAAAACTCACTAAGCTTGGCATCGACCCCTATATCACTAGGTGGGTTGCAAACTGGCTCGCAGATAAAACCCACAGTGTGAAAGTAGCTGACTCCAAGTCAGACTGCCAACTAGTCATGAGTGGAGTCCCACAGGGTTCGGTACTGGGTCCACTCCTGTTTGGTATCTACTTCTCTGAAGTCCAGGCCAACAAGAAGGGACTCTAGCTGACAAATTTCGCAGACTATTGCAAGTTGAGAGCTCTTATTAACTCCAAGTGATGTTGATCTCCTACAGAATGGCCGCACTGTGACCCAACGACTGGTGTCAGAACCGTGGCCTTAAGCTCAATGCCAAAAAATGTGTCGTCATCCCATTTGGGAAAAACCTGGTTCCCATGAATTACCACATTGATGGTAGTCCACTGAACACAGAAGGCATTATGAAAGATCTGGGAACACAGGTTGACAGCAACCTCTCTTTTGATCACCACATTGCCACTGTGGTCAGAAAGTAATTCTATGTGGCACATTTCATTACTAAGGGTTTTGCATCCAGGAAGAAAGAGATCATTGTCTCCCTCTACTCTTCCCTCATTAGACCAATCATCGAGTACAATGCCCCATTTGGCATGTACCTCACTAGATGCCTGCAACAACTGGAGAGGCCGCAAAAGTACCTCGCAGGGGATCCTAAGCCTTAAACAATTGTCCTATATGGGCAGACTCAAAAAAACTCCAACTATTATCTGTCTCATATCGCCTACTTAAAGGTGATCTCTGCTTGACTTACAAAGCCATGTCTGGCCCAGCTCTGTTAGAAATACTACTTCTAAAGAAATACCAATCCCTCCGCACCACACGCTCCAGAGACCTCAACCTCATTACCACAATTAACAGAACCTGTTGGGAGGGACAGGTTCATAACCTGGAGACTGCCCATGCTATGGAACAGACTTCCCATACATGTCAAGCAGAGCACCTTGCTGACCCTCTTCAAGAGAAATCTTGATGAGTGGATGGGAAACAAAAATTTCACTCCAGGGATAACTCCAGGGGCTCTACTCGACAGAGGCACAGGGATAACTCCAGGGGCTCTACGCTACAGAGGCCCAGGGAACTAAGGTTGGGTGGCACTATGCCAGGGTAATCATATGGCGAATCTTGTAAAGGCTCCGGAGCCATTAGCCTAGTACACACCTATGGTGTGTGTATACTGAGTAAAGATAATCATAGCAGGGAAAACAGAATGTAGTGATAATGGATGTATCCAACGGAAGAGTTGAGAGTGACTAAAGGGAAAAATAACTTTTGAACTTGAGGAGTTTCTTCCTTTTAGCTTGGAAAGCTAGATGCCTCTGTACCGTAATCTATACTCTAGTTGAGGGAAATGGGATGTCACCGTGGGGTGTCCCTTTTGTGTAATGTATTTCCTTGGATGCAGTAGCTTATTTCAGTTTTTGTCTGACACATTTTAGTTGAAAAACACAAAATGGAAGGATGTGGCATGTTTTTTTTTAGAATATTACTAATAATAACGAAGTTTGAATTTTTATCTTGCTACAGTCCACCATCTTCTTTGTCTTGCTGACCTCTTTTAGTCTCCAAAGTAAGGTAAAGAAGAGAAAGGAATTTCCTGGTACAGTGCCATTGCAATGGTACAGAAAAGTGCTCCCCCTTGGTCTACCCCTAATCCCTCCATCCAGACATGAGTAATATCATTGCATGTTTTGCAGTGTGTATTGCCTTCGATGCAGGTGATGCACTTGTGCTTTCCCTTCACTTTGTCCACTGATGTAAGGCTGTCTTCTCCACTTGGGAGCCATGTATAGACAAGGAAAAAAAACCCTCTCCAGAAAAAGAATAGCTGGTTAGAACTGCTTGGTCATTCCCAGCAGCTCTTTTGACCAGTTTGCTTAGAAGGATAGGTTTCTGATGTCAGAGACAGGACCTCTTCCCTCAGCCTCGGTGTTCCAGCAGCAGTCCAAGTCAAATCTTGGGTTATGAGTCTCATTCATTTTGAAGGGGAGTTTTCCCCATGCTGCATCAATTTCTAACTACTGTTACTGAGGTCTTTGAGTTTACAAGTTTGGATTTGGGTCTGTTGCATAAGATTGGAAATAGCATGGTAAGTTGGAGTGGTTTAGACTTCTGCTTTGCAAAACATTCTTATTTCCTGCAATCTGATTTTGTTTTTTAGTGGTCAGAAATACTTGACGTCAGTGGTGAAGCTGTTTGGCCCTCTTACTAGGAATTACTATGTCCGAGCCATTCTGCATGCAGGGTAAGTTTGAGTAAATATTACAGATTCTGGTTTGAAAGAGAGAAGTGTTAAATGGAGGCACTGTGTGGAGAGTTACTGTTGTAATGAGAAATGCATCAATATTTGAGAATTACAAGGTAGGATATTCCACAACAAATTCCAGAAGACTCTATAACAGCGACAGTGTATTGATTTGTCTAGATAGTATGTTTGCATCATGTAGAGTATTGTGCTGTATTGAAGCTGCCTATTGTGATCTGAAATTCTGGATTCCTGATTTGTGCAAAATAATAATAGTGTCAGTATCAGATAATATGCAACCCTGAGATTAGGTGAATGCTTTCATGATATGTGGTAGGTATATTACATGTTTAGATATACACATTTTGTTAGAGGCTATGAATCCTGTTTTCATGCTGTATTGTAGGCACATTGTATGTCCTCTAGAATTCTTTGGTAAAGTGTCTTTTAAAACAAAATATTCCACTCAGTAAATTTCTGCTCACTCTTTTGGTAACCCAGATTTAAGAAGTTATGCCATTATCTCTCTATTTCTATTGTCTCCTTTGTATTAAGTGCACCCCCTCCCCCCTTAGGATAGAACCCAAGATTCTATCAGGTAGGGTTGAGGATCCCCTAGAGTCATATACAAGTCCTGTGAGAAGCACCACAGACACATAACAGCCATGCTTTAGTGGAGTCTAGGTGAGTGATGATCTTTGCCCGTATTCATGAATTTAAGCTATGATATTATTGTACTGCTCATGTACGTAAATAAATGATTGAGCATCATTTCAACTAAAATTGCAATGTTTTGAGGACTGTATCTTTTTTTTTCTGAGCCTTAAAATCAGCTGTTTTAAGTAGGGATGCAGGGGGGTCTCCCCCTTGTAAGGTGTAGAGAGAAAGCATCCTACATAAAAGATGTGCAGTTTTAGCTAAAGCACTGTTTTGTCAGTTTTAATTAAACAGTATTTGACTAGCTATTGCTGGTATTGTCAGTCCAGTGTAATACTAATTTGCTAGTGGACTGTTGTACATGTGTATTTGCCTAGAACTCCCCAGTCAAAAGAACCACAACCCTAAAATGTGATTTATAAAATGCTGCTTGTGGATTGTTGTTGGCATTATGCCTACCTCATTGACTGCTTCTCATTTGTTTTTCTGTAGGCTTGCAGTTCCAGGAGGATTTATGCTACCTACCGTCCTTGGCACAGCTTGTCTTGGAATTGCTAGCATTATATATTTCTTGGTAAGTATCCTTCTGTTGCTGATTTAAAGAACACACGACTGGTTGTAGTAGCAATGTGACAAGGGATCTGTTTTCTTTGCATTTCCTACTCTGCTGAGGATATGTATGTGTTGTTTGCATTTATTTGTATATGTGCACTATGTGCGCTTCTAAGAAAAAATGTCTTTGTATCACACAGCCAGGTTTCCATCCTTTTGGATGAGATGTTAAACCAAGGTCCAATTTAACTGATTTGGTTGTATTCAGGTAAATGTTGGAGATCCCACTGCAGTTATCAGAAGTGTATTAAGGGGTCTACTTTTCTTTGGTCGTATCATTTTCTTTTAAGCATTCCAAACACTGAAAGAAAGTTGTCATAAGTATCTTGGACAAAAATATCCAGTGCTTCAGATAAAATTTCAGTATTAAATTTGTATAACTCATTCACTCCAATGGACCTCAGGAAGTTTGTACTGTAACTTCCAATGGGCGAAGCCTAAGCCTTTTGACAGAATCAAATTATGTCCTCACATTTCAAGTAAATGTTCATATCTCTAGAATCATAGGGGTTATGAAAGAAGTATAAATGGTAAACTCTTTAGCACAAACTATTTTTATTGTGGTAGTGTACTTTAGGTTCTAGGTCTTAAACCGGATTTTATAAGTCACAGTAAGCACAGTAAATATTACATTTGTAATGTTTTGTAAACCACTTACAATATCTCAGCAACCACTCAAGTTGCAAATATACTGTCAGCAACATTTTATTCATCTAGATATGAACTTTCATATGAGAGTTCCGTCTGTTACTTGGTTGTTGAGATATTTAGAAAAATGGGAAAATTATATCTATGCAAATTAATATCATAAACACAGTTAATATCTATTTACTTGCACTAGACAGATGTCAAATATTAATGCAGTTGAGTTTGCCATTGTATGAGCTATAACATGAAATCTTTTAAAACCTTGTATGTAGCATGGTTTTGCAATTATTTACACAGATATGAATAAGCAATATTTGACGACTAGAGGCGTCAGTAGGACTTTACTGCAGATGCACCTGGAGGCGTTACTTAGATGTAATGAGATAAGCATTCAGACAGCAAGACCATGGGAAAATTTTCATGTTTATTCCCACTATTGTACTGTACTTTTTCCCATACTATTAGTTAATGTTTGATGTATACTTAAATCTTAGTTTAGATGTCATGGATTTTCATTCTGCGTTTGTCATTCAGAGTTTTTCTTTCTAATTCCCCTCATCCACTATTCAACAATTCCGTCTTATCCCATGCAGTTTTCCTTATGTCGTAACTTCTCATTATTTGTGTAGCATTTGTCCTACACCAGGGGTGTCCAACCTTTTGGCTTGCCTGGGCCATATTGAATGAAGAGGAATTGTCTTGGGGCTGCATATAAGCATATATAATATAGTTAGCTATTTTTCTGCCACTGGCAGCCAAATTCGACCTCCTGGCTCCACTCTAGGTGTATTCAAGCAATAAATGTAATAATGAATGCCTAATTACAAGGTTTAAAATAATGAAAATAAAAGACCATGGTCAACATTACTGTATTTCTTTCATATCACATAGCCAGGAACTTGCACATTACCTTAATTCAGTTCACCAAAACACACACTGTACTCATGCAAGAGTGGAGTTTGTTTCAACAACAAAACATTGACAAGCCATCCTAATGTATCTTGACAAACCCTGCAAAAAGAACACATTGCATACCTAGTATCTCTTTGACATGTGTTTGGATATTATTATTTAAAAAAAGAGAGTCGTCAACAGCCCCTAAAACACAGAGACCACTAGCATCTGCTTGACCCTGCTAGTGTATTAAAGAAAATCGTCAAACAGTCCCCAAAACACATTATCTGGTTAACCTTGCCAGGTTATTGCATTTAAAAAAGAAAGTTGTCAACAGTCCCCAAACACACAGACCACTGCAATCTGGTTGACCCTGGCAGTGTATTATGTTAAACACATATTTATTTATTTATTTTACATTTGTTAACCGGGAAAGTCCAACTGGATACAAGTCCATTTTCAGTGGAGGCCCGGGGAGAAAAGCTCCATGAAAAACATTACAGTAAAAGATAAAACGATGAGTTGCATTAACAACATACATGTAATTCATTTAGACATAGCTGACAATCCAAGCATTTGATTTATACATAGACACAGTTAATTATTCATAATACAGTTTTTATAGATACTAAATGTATGGTTATAGTCAGTTACTAACAAAATGTACAGCTATCCTGGGGTATTACAGGAGCATAGTCTGTTATTGGAGAAATATATTTTGAGCAGTTTCTTAAATTGGGTTAGTGAGTTTGTAGCTGTAATTTGGGCAGGGAGAGAGTTCCAGGATTTGGAGATGCAATTACTATTGATTGGATTTTCCTGCCTCATTGTTAATTCTGGTTACCTTAAGGAGACGTTGGGTACTTGATCTTAAGGATCTGGTGGGATTATAGGGCTGAATCAGTTGTTGAAGGGATGGGTTTTTTTCTGAGTGGTAAAGCAATTTATGAGTGAGTGTTAGCTGGTTGTACTGGAGTAATAGTGGCAATTCTAGCCATTGTAGTTTAATAAGGCTGTCACAATGGTGTGTTCTTGGGGAGGATTCTGTGGCAAATCTAGCTATCTTGTTATAACAGTTGACAAGTTTGTTTAGGCCTCTTTTGCGGAGGTTGGTCAGCATGGGGGATGCATAAAGTAATGTGGATAATAGGTGTGTCCTGGCTATAGTGATTTTGGAGTGGTTGGAGAGGAATTGTTTGTTCTGATAGAGTAGCCCTAATTGTTTATGTACTTTTTTATGGTTTGGGAGATGTGCATGTCCAATCTTAGGTGATTGTCAATTTCCACACCTAATAATTTGGCTTCATTGGTGGTGGTGTTTTGTGAAGATATTGTGAGGTTATACGAGGGTGGTGCGTTTCTGTGGGGGCTAAAGATTAGTAGTTTAGTTTTAGCGGAATTGAGAATGAGGTTGTGTTTAGTGATCCATGCTTCAGCTAAAGAGAAACATTCTTGTGTTTGGGAGTGAAGGTTAAGGCTGTTGGCTGCACATATTATGGTGGTATTGTCTGCGTATTAGACTACTGATGCATTGGGAATATTGGCTGGGAGTTGGTTAGTAAATAGGTAAAGAGCAAAGGCCCAAGGATGGAGCCTTGGGGAACTCCTAAGGTTACAGGTAGTAGGGGAAGAGAGTTGGTTTTGCCATTTTACTGCTTGCTGTTTGCCATCTAGATAGCTCTTGAACCATGAGATAGCTGGGGGGGGGGGGGTTGAGGTTTAGGGTGGACAGAGAGTTAATCAATTTTTGGTGATTAACCATGTCAAAGGCTTTAGAAAGACCTGAGTGTGGCAGACACGAGTAATCCATTGTTTCTATGGTTATTAACGGTATTAGTGAATGATGTAAGGGTGGTGGATGTGCTGTAGAAGGGTCTAAAACCATGTTGCTGTGGGGCTAGAAGTTTTTTATCTAGGAGGTACTTCATTAATTGCATGTGGACAGCTCTTTCTAGGAGTTTTGCTAAGGGTGGTAGTATGGCTGTTGGTCGGTAGTTATTGAGTTCGAGAGGGCTACCCCCTTTGTGTAATGGTGTTACATGTGATAATTTCCAAAGCTGGGGTACTTTGCTCTCAGAGATAGATCTGCTTATTAGGATGGACACTGGGTAGGCTATAGCTTCAGCAGCTAGTTGAAGATATTCAGACGGAAGTTGTCAGCTGCTGTGGATATTGGTTTCAGTTTTTAGTAGTTTTTCTATGACTTTGGTTGGGACTGGGTTAAAGCTAAAGTTGTGGGTTTTGCTATTTCTTTTAGTTGGAAAAGGTAATGCTGTTCGAGTGGGGATATTGTGGTTTGGTTGGTTGCTAGCTAAGGTTTGTATAGTTTCTGTGAAAAATTTTGTTGAATAGTGTGGGTATATTGTCTTGGCTATTACCTGTTTTGGGAGTGGGGGTGGTTGTCTTCCCTGGTTGTAAGACAAGAGTTGATTGCAGCCCAGAATTTCTTTGGGTTGTTTATATGTTTATTCTGGATCTTTTGGTAGTAGGAGATTTTGTCTGTTTTAATATGCTGTTTGGCTTTGTTCTATAGTTCTAGGTACTTTTGTTTGTCTAACTGGATTCTGGTTTTGTGATAGTTTGTCCAAGCTTTGTTTCTATTTTTGAGTAGTGTTTTAGTTTCTATGGTGAGCCATGGGACATGTTTGGTCTTGATTCTAGTGTTTCTGGGTGGGGGGGGGGGTGTTGGTTAAGTATATTTATAAAGGTGGTATTAAAGTGATGAACTGCTTCATCGAGGGGTAATGTTTTTAGGGGGAAACAGATGCATTTCTTTAGATCAGTGTTAAATTTAGTTGGGTTAAACTGTTTTCTGGTTAGAGACTGAAATGTATATAACCAGCATAAAGTTATGAAAAAATAAATACACTGATACTTGCACACCTCTGTTTCAGAAAATGTATGCTAACACAAATACTAATAATTAAGTAAAATATGTTCCTGTTTTCATAGGTTCATAGGTTCATACTAGGCTATCTGCCCTAGGGTATTTATAAGCCTAGCCATAGTGTGTTTGGCTTTCGCCACCCATTTTAAATTAATTTTGCTATGCCCTTTTTTGAGGTTAGTATACTGTGCCTCTAACAGTGACACAGAAGTGATACCCGGGGTAAACCTACGATCTCCCATCCACTCATCAAGATTCCTCTTGAAGAGAGTCAATGTGGGACTCTGCCTAACCTGGACTGGGATTTTATTCCAGAGCGAAGGGAGCCTCTGGGTTATGAACTGTCCCTCCAGCATGTCCTATTTATTTCAGTGCTGAGGTTCAAGTCTCTCGAACACGTAGCTAGATGGGATTTGGATTTTCTGAGGTGCAGCATGTCCATCAATTCCGGGTTGGACATGGCTTTATACGTCAGGCACAGATCGCCTCTGAGCAGGCAGTATGCCACTGAGTAGAGCTGGAGTTTCTTTAACCGGGCAGCATATGGCATCTGTTTGAGCCCCTTGATCCTCTTGGTGAGGTACTTTTGGGGTCTTTCCAGTTGCTGCAGGTGTCTGGTAAGGTACATCCCAAAAGGGGCATTGTACTCAATTATGGGCCTGATGAGGGATGAGTAAAGAGGCACGATGACCTCCCCTGATCTAGATGTGAATCCCTTCATGATTAGGTGGGCTATATAAAATGTTTTTCTAACCACTTTGGCCACGTGGTTGTCAAATGAGAGATTGCTATCAACTTGGGTCCCCAGGTCCCTAATGACTTCTTCTGTACTTAATGGATTACCACTTATGTGGTAATTTGTGGGTATTTTGTTTTTGCCAAAGGGGATGACTATACACTTTTTGGTGTTTAGCTTGAGGCCATGGCTCTGGCACCAGTTGTCTGTTTCTATGAGGCCCTTTTGGAGGATGCTTGTGTCGGCTGGAGAGTCAATTATGGCGCCCAGTTTGCAGTCATCTGCGAACTTGGTCAGCCACAGTCCTTCCGTGTTGGCCTGTACCACCGAGAGATATATAACGAACAAGAGACGTCCCAGGACTGAGCCTTGTGGGACGCCACTTGTAACTGGTTTGGAGTCTGACATGGCTCCAGCAATTCTAACCATGTGGGTTCTGTCCTTGAGCCAGTTTGCAACCCATCTAGTGACATAGGGGTTTATATTTAAGCTGGTGAGCTTATCTATAATGCCCGAGTGGGGTATTGTATCGAAGGCTTTTGCAAGGTCCAGGTAGGCTGTGTGGACCACCTTCCCCTCGTCAATGGCCTTGGTGACTGTTTCAAAGAAATCGACCAGGTTTAAGAGGCAGGATCTGCCCTTAAAGCCAAACTGGGTAGGATCCAGTGTCTGTAGGTCCCCAATATCTTTATTTATGAGGTCCATGATGATCCTTTCCATAGCTTTGCAGACCAAGCTAGTCAGGCTTATGGGGCGATAGTTTCCAGGATCCGTTGAGGCACCACCTTTGTGGAGAGGGACCACTATTGCTGTATGCCACTCTTTGGGTACATATCCTGTAGTAAGGCTGAGATTGAACAGTAGTTTTATGTTTGGGTTTAGCTCTTCTTGGAGTTCAGGTAGGACGCAGCCCAGGACACCATCTGGTCCCATTGATGCTGTGTTTTTCGCTTTGGAGAGGGCGACTCTTACCTGAGCATCTGCGATGTCAGGGGGGCAGCACTCTGTTGGGATAGATATTTGCCCTTTTGGTGGGGAGGGGGGGGGGGGAGTTTGCACTGAACCTGTCAGCTAGGATGTTGGCAACGTCTGTGGGTTCGGTGTATTTTTTCAACCTTTTTTTTCAACCTTTGACCCCCTTTTATTTTAGGTTTATCCAGATACTTTAGCTAAGAGTCAACACAACATACCTTTCAACTGTCCAGATTTTGCAGAATGTCCAGATTTTTGTCTCTTATATTTGGCCCCTACCTCACAAAATGTGTAGTTTTCTGGCAATTGACTGACTGGGGATTGAAGTCATTAAATAATGACAGGCATTTGAATTTCAGACTTCATATTTCAGATAGAAACCCTGCTGTTATAGCAACTTTCTAAGTTTATAAGAGCAGTATTTAAAATCTGTCCTTATTTTTGGTAGTTTGTCCCCCGTTATTTGTGGCTCTGAACAGTTTTCTTGTGCCAAGAGGATGAGACTCTGTCTGTCTAACACACACACACACACACACACACACACACACACACACACACACACACACACACACACACACACACACACACACACACACTTTATGTATTTATTTATTTTACATTTGTTGACCGGGAAAGTCTGACTGGACACATCCATTTTCAGCGGAGGCCTGGGGAGAAAAGCTCCTTAAAAAAAATCCTTACATTCAAGAAATATTCTATGCCTAAATGGTTATAATCCATGTCATAATCATACAATAATGATCAAAAGCTCCCAAAAACTTACATTCAAGAAATATTCAGTATCTAAATAACAGCTATAATCATCTCTTAATCATTCAGTAATCTGCAAAATACACAGTTATAGATATCAAGTAACAATAAATAATTAACAATATACATGAATTATTCAGCATATCATAGGCAGCTGTATATAGAATTTTTTTTTTTTTTTTTTTTTTTTTTTTTTTTTGAGGGAACAGTGAAGTTTGCCTAAGGTGATGGTAGGAGTTAGTATATTTTGTAGTGTAAGTATGTTGGGATATAAACTTTTCTGGGCAAAAAAGTAAGCTATGGAACCTAATTTAATTTATTGTGCCAGACTGTGGGGGCAGGAATTAACCTGGGGAGTAGCATGGGAACAGCCATTTGTCTAGGTAGTGGATCTTCAGGAGTGGTTTAAATTGACTGATCGATACAGAGGAGGTTATTTGCCTTGGTTTGGTAGGGAGTTACACACACACACACACACACACACACACACACACACACACACACACACACACACACACACACACACACACACACACACACACACAGTCTCCTCTGCTTTCATACATGTATTCACTCACACGCAGACAGAAACATAAACAGTTGGGCGCCCAACATAAAAAGTTTGTTACTCTTTCTGTGCAGCTCAGTGGTTGGGGGACTGCTGTCATATTGTATAAGGGTGCTGTGGGTTAAAAAGCAGCAATTTGTTGTGCTCCTGTGGTTAACATTGCTTTCAACTGTTCCCGATTTCACTGAAGGTATCTGATTTTACTTCAGTGCTCGAGTTTCAGAAACTCCATGCTAATGTTAAACCTGTTATACTAGCAGACAGTAATGTAGGTACAAAAGATTAAGTAAACCTGTGAGAAGTGACTAACTTGATTGCTCTTTTTCCACTCTCTCGGTTTCTCTATTTCCCTCGCAACTAGAGTGCAGGAAGAGAAATGGGGAAAATAAGAGGCCTAATCAGCAGCCGCGTCACGTACGTGACAGGCTGCTGACCTCACAGTCCTGAGTCCTAGTGCCTGCCAGATTCTACCACCCCTCTCCAGATAAAGTACTGTACTGAATTACTGTGCAATCTAGTCAAATCATATAACAATGCTGCAATCCTTTGGGGGCCACTTTACTAGTTGCCCAGGGCTGCATGTGGCCCACAGACTGCGGGTTGGACATTCATGCTCTAGACTTTAGAGATTTTTCCTCCAATGTTGTGTGTAAAAATTGATTTTACAAAATGACAAAATTCTTCTCAGATGAGGTATTCCAAAAAGTTACAAGGTTTTTAAGAATCTGCCACATAACACAAGCACTCAGGTCTCTCAACAGCAGGTACAAGTACGACTCAGTCATTGTCCACGCTGGTGTCAACGACCTGAGACGTACCTCCTTGGACTACATGAAAAGAGACATTGAGGAGCTCTCTGATTATGTAGCCCAGGCAGGTATGACCCTGACCTTGAGCAGTATCCTACCTTCACCTAGAATGATGCCACAATACAGTGATAAGATGATCAGCTTTAATAATTGGCTTAAATTCTGGTGTCATTCAAAGGGGATCCAATGTCTGTCTGCCTGGGATGACATGCTGGACAAGCCACGCTGCTTCGCAAGGGACGGCTTGCACCTGTCACCCCTAGGCTTCCGGATATTGGCAAAGGCTCTTGCCACCCCCATAGTGCCTTTTTTAGGCAAGGCTCAAATTCTAAACCTACCACCCTAGAACACAAAAAAGTAAAAAAACTAAGGGTAATGCTGCTCAATGCCAGAAGTCTCAATCTCAAGATGCACGCACTCGAGGCCCTTCTCAGTATGGAGAACATCGATGTCTGTGCTGTGACTGAAACCTGGTTCAAGGCTCCTGAGAGCACCCCAGCACTATCAGGTTTCACCTCATATCATGTGTAATCCGGACAACACCAAGAAAGGAGGGGGGGGTGTCCATATTCATAAAGGACACCCACACCTCAAGGTTGGTGGCAACGCATGATGCATCGGAGACCATCCAGGTGCAATTAACCATAGGCAAGACTGCTCTGCAATTTGTAGCATGTTACAGGCCACCCTCTCAAACTCAGGAACCTCACATGGCCTTCCTGAAAACAATGGAGGGGATAAATGTATCTCCAAACACCATCATACTAGGTGACTTCAACTACCCTAATATAGACTGGGAACACTACTCAAGCCCAAACACTCTAGCCCAAAGGTTCCTGGAGTTCATAAACTCAAATGCCATGGAACAACTAGTCACCATCCCCACAAGAGGAGAAAACATACTTGATCTCATCATCACGAACATGGGATCACAATGTTCAACACCGAAGTATACCCCTCACTGGTGAGATCAGATCATAAACTAATCTCGCTGGAGGTCCTCATCCCGCCCCACCTGAAATAAAAAGACCACAGTGAAAAACTTCTCAAAAGCCGACTTCACACTTCTAAAAACTAGTGTGGTCTCCTTTAAGGCCCCTGAGCCAGTGGTAAACATTACTCAAACCGCTGAATCACTTACAAATGCCTTCTACCAGCACCTACAGGACTGCATGGATCAGGCAATCCCAAACAAAACTAAGACTCTTTGTACCAAAGGCAAGCGTCCAGTCTGGTGGACCCCAGCCATAAACAAGCTCTACAACAAAAGGAGGAAGCTACTACAAGATAGAGCAAAATCCTTGAAAGGTAAGACACCTTTCATCATTATAAGTAAAAAACTAAGAGCTCTCATAAAATCATCCAAGGCAAATTTTGAGAGAAAAATCACCAAGGACTCAAAAGACAATCATAAGGCCTTCTTTAGCTATGTTAGAAACCTAGGAGGAAACTCCCAGATATGCTCAGAATTAGTTCAAAATGATGTGAAGATTACTGAACCTACACACATTGCCAACATACTGGCTGACAGGTTCAGTGCAAACTTCTCCCCTCCCTCCCAAAAGGAGATATATCTATACCAGAGGATTGTAGCCCCCCAAACATCTCCAACGCCCAGGTGAGAACTGCTCTCTCCAAAGCAAAAAACACAGCATCCATGGGACCGGATGGTGTCCCCGGCTGTGTGCTCCACGAACTCAATGAGGAATTAAACCCGCAGTTAGGACAGCTGTTTAGTCTTAGCCTCACCTCAGGATACGTACCCAAGGAGTGGCGCACGGCGACTGTGGTCCCACTTCACAAGGGCGGTGCCTCCACTGACCCTGGAAATTACCGTCCCATTGGCTTGACAAGCCTTATCTGCAAAGCCATGGAGAGGATCATAATGGAACTCATAAATAAAGACGTAGGGAACTTGCAGACTTTGGATCCAACCCAGTTTGGCTTTGTCAAAGGCAGATCATGCCTTTTAAACTTGGTTGACTTTTTCGAGACAGTCACCAAGGCCATTGATGAGGGAAAGGCAGTTCATACAGCCTACCTTGACCTCGCAAAGGCCTTCGACACAATACCCCACTCAGGTATCATCGAAAAACTCATCAGCTTGAATGTAAACCCATACATCACAAGATGGGTTGCAAACTGGCTAAGTGACAGAACCCACAGGGTCAGAGTTGCTGGAGCCATGTCAGACTCAAAGCCTGTCACAAGTGGTGTCCCACAGGGCTCAGTCCTGGGTCCACTCTTGTTCGGCATCTACTTTTCTGAAGTACAAGCAAACACAGGAGGGTTATGGCTGACAAAGTTTGCAGATGACTGCAAACTGGGCGCCATAGTCGAAAACACATCTGACACAGATATCCTTCAGAAGGGCCTCACAGAAATGGATAACTGGTGCCAGAGCCATGGCCTAAAGTTAAATGCCAAGAAATGCATAGTCATACCCTTAGGGAAAAACAAGGTTACCCCTAGCTACCATATAGGTGGCAATCCACTGAGCACAGAAGAAGTCATCAGGGATCTGGGGACCCAGGTTGACAGTAGCCTTCGCTTGACACTCATGTTGCTAAAGTAGTTAAGAAAACCTTCTACATTGCCCACCTGATCATGAAGGGATTCACATCTAGATCAAGTGAGGTCATCGTCCCCTGTACTCATCACTCATTAGACCTATGATTGAGTACAATGCCCCATTCGGAATGTATCTGACCCGACACCTGCAGCAGCTTGAAAGGCCCCAAAAGTTCCTCACCAAAAGGATAAAGGGTCTCAAAAATATGTCTTATGCTGCCCGACTGAAAGAACTCCAGCTCTATTCAGTCTCATACCGCTTGCTCAGAGGTGACCTGTGCCTGACATATAAGGCCATGTCAAACCCTGATTTGATGAATATGTTTCACCTCAAAAAATCTAGATCCCTCAGAACCACAAGGGCGGGAGACTTAAACCTTGACACGGTTATTAGTAGAACGTGCTGGAGGGACAGATTCATCACCCAGAGACTCCCTATGCTGTGGAACAAAATCCCGGTACATGTGAGGCAGAGCACCTCGCTGGCCTTGTTCAAGAGGAATCTTGACCAATGGATGGGGGATCGCAGATATACCCCAGGGATTACTTCAGTGTCACTGCTTGACAGAGGCACAGCAAAATAATAGGCATAGTTTTATTCAAACTAAAGGGGTGGCGAAAGCCAAATAACTATGGGCTAGGCTTATAAATGCCCTTGGGCAGATAGCCTAGTATGAACCTGTGAGAGAGAGAGAGAGAGCGAATAACTGAGGATTGTAAGTTAGAGGGTTCTCCATTATAAGGCTGAAGCTTAAATCCTGAAAGCTAAAAAAAGACTTTGGCAACATCATCTTAAGTATTATTTTTGACCTTGCTATAATTGTTTTTTAATACTTAAATGCTTTACATAATTGCTGACCTGGGTCATAACTGAATTGGGAATAAATGTAATTTATTGACACTGCCATGCACCCCTCCCCCCCCCATGTATGCATAACAACTTGCTTGGCTGCAAATTTTGTAACATTTATAAATAAGTAATATAACAATTGCATCTCATTCTGTCGTGTTGCATTTCTTTTAATTTGATAGTAAAAAGATAACTTGGCATGGACATAACATTTACAAACAATTTGCACTAAGAGAAGCAGATTGCATTTCCCTTTCTTTTCACGTTTTGGCGTGAGCCTCAAGTAAACATTTTGTTATAAATACCACTTTTCTGTAAGCTTTTGCATAAGAATATATTACTTTGTGATCCATGCAACAGTGTTGGGACTGTATTCCAGTGTGATAAACCGTTTTAGGAATGTTGCAGCGTTTGGTATCCAATGCCTCAGACTGCATTTGGGCTCTGGTGGTACAGGTCACATGTTAGACTCTGTGTTGTACTGCATTAGTACCTTGTTGAAAACCGATTGTAGTATGTAGAGATGACATTTATGGTTATATGACCAGATGTCAACACGAGAGGATTTTTTGAGCCCTCATTGTAAAGCATCTGAAGTGCAGACTTAAGAAAACCTTTACTCCTGTATCTTAACACAGTTGCTAAGATTGTCTGTTGTAACATTTTCTAAATAGCTTACTAACTGAATATATTGGGTTGGGAAATCTTGTAAGTTACTAGTCTCCAAGAGAGTGAGGCATCTTTAGAGCAGTAAAAGCCCAGTACCATTCTGATGGTGGTCATGCAGACTAATGTACCAAACTTTTTTTTTCTATACTGGTTTGTTTTCTAAATGCATACTTTTTAGTGACTCTACATTAGATTGAAGAATGCATTTTCTAAGTTTCATTGCCATATATACTTAAGATCTCTTTCTACAAGAGTGGGTATATTTGATTGGAGCACTTAATCATAAAAGTAGTCAACTTCCAGTTATTGGCTTTCTCGGTTTCATAGATGTACCAGTAATATTTTTATAGCACCAATTTGCTGGGTTGAACAGGCAGAACTATCTACCTTTGCATACCTTAGGACCTTCATTGTTGTGAGTACTTTTACATTTTGGTAACTGGGCAGGCCAGCTGAGACTACACAGTTTTGTTTCCTTCACAAAGAAAAGCAAGTGCATCATTGCACATTTGTTACAAAAAGCTAATAATACGTAGGATATCCGACTACCTTGGTTCAGACTACCGCTGTGGCTAGGCCTCCCGAGTCCCTCTGGCTTTCTAGCAGACCTTCCAGCCGCAAATTTACTCAAAAGCAGGCACCGGTTTCCCCTCAAATTCCTCAGTCACAGATGATTAAAATGGCTAGTGATCTTTTGACTCTTATGCGGGGCTCTCAACCTCCTCCTTTTAAGAGGGCTAGAGAATTGTCCCCTGAAGTTTTCTCCCTCAGGTTCTGATGTTTCCAGCAGTTTTGCTGATGAAGAGGAAGTCCCTCAACTTTATTCTGGTTTTGAGGATTCTGATGCAGAAGAATCTATCCCTTCTGCCTCTCCTCCAGAATATTTTTTTTTTGCAGATACTCTGAATGCTCTGAGAGAGCATTTCAAGTGGGAGAGTCAGGACTGTCCTCAGTCTAAGAAAAGGATATGGGAGTTCTTGTTTTTACCACAGCATAAACCTCTGGCTATGCCTCTGGTATTGGAAGTAGTTGATGTTTTCATGGAGAATTCTTTGACTCCTAATTCTGTTCCTCTTGCTCCCAGGAAACCCGGCAGGTATTATAGAGTTCCTGATTCTCATCAGTTTCTTCTTAGGAATCTTACTGCTGATCCAGAGACTATTTCTCAGGGCCCTAAAGGTGTTAAGGCTACAGTTGCAAAGAATCCTGTTCCCTCTCACAGAGAATCTAGGGCCTTGGACAGGTGGGGTAAAAAAGTTTATACCTCCACCATCCTTGCTATTAGGCCTGTTAATTGTCTTTTTTTATGTACTTAAGTTTCAGCAGCACATACATTGGTGGCTGTTAAGGCTAACATTGCTAGTGTTCCTTCCCTGGCAGAGAGTAAGGACATGCAAGATTTATTGAATTCTGCTACTCTTGTGACTAAACATTCTTTACATTGTGGTTTTGACAATTTGGAGGCTTCTTGCAGGGCAGCAGCCACTGGATATGTTATCAGAAGACATGCTTGGCTCAGGGAACAGCCCCTTTCTGAGCCTGTTAAATCTAAGTTACTGGATGTACCTTTGCATTAGGACACTCTCTTTTGGTAACAAAGCAGAAGAGATCTTGAAGAAATTGGAGGATAAAGCTAAATCTATGCAAACTGTTAAAGATTTTCTGCTAGTTCAGCCTCCTTGTTTTAGTAGGCATTACCCTTCTAAGAATTGGACTTTTCCTGATCCCAGTAAACAGGGACTCACTAGGTCTAGGGGTTATAGGTCTTCTAGGGGACAGACCTCTACTCCTCATAAAACTAAACAATGGCATGCTTCCTCTTCAAAATCTGGGAGTTTTTAGCAACCTTCCCAAAGTAAGCATTCCCTTTGACTCAGCCCTCCCCTTGCCTGCCCCTGCTGGCCCAGGGTTGCCTTTGGGGGGGAAGGCTGGCCAGTTTTGCAGACGTTTGGTCCACTTGCCTGCCCCTGCTGGCCCAGGGTTGCCTTTGGGGGGGAGGGCTGGCCAGTTTTGCAGACGTTTGGTCCACCATCTCAGAAGACAAATGAGTACTCAAAATAGTATACCAGGGCTACAAGTTTTCTTTTCACACTTTCCCTGTTCGCCAAGGATGCCCAGATATTCCTCATACTCAAAGGACAGAAGCAGAAAAGCAAATTTCTTCCTTGCTGAACCTGGGGGCAATAGAGCCGGTTCCTGTACTTCAGATAGGCCAAGGTTTCTACTCTGGTTCCCAAAAAAAGGGGGCACCTGGTGCCCCATTTTGGACTTGTCCACACTGAACACCTTTCTGGTGATTCCCAAATTCAAAATGATCACTCTTCAGCAGTTGCTGCCAGTGCTGGCCAAGGATTCCTGGCTGGTGACTTTGGATCTCAAAGAAGCTTATCTGCACATCCCAGTTCGGGAAAGTTGCAGGCAGTACCTTTGTCTCAGAGCTGGAAAGCAACACTACTAATTCTCCGCACTGTCCTTTGGCTTATCTACTGCTCCCAGAGTTTTTACAAAATGCCTGGCTCCAGTCATTGCTTTTTGCAGGCAGTACCTTTGTTTCAGAGCTGGAAAGCAACATTCTCTGCACTGTCCTTTGGCTTATCTACTGCTCCCAGAGTTTTTACAAAATGCCTGGCTCCAGTCATTGCTTTTTGCAGGCAGAGAAACATTCAGATTTACCCTTATTTGGATGAGTGCTTCATTCAAGCAAACTCTCCTGAACAACTTCTAAAGGATTTGGACTTTGTAAGGAACCTTCTCAACTCTTTGAGCTACACTCTCAACAAAAGGAAGTCAAGAATGGTACCCACAAGGGGAGATTGTATTCCTGGGAGCGAGTCTGAACACAGCCACTCAGATGGTATTCCTCCATCAAGAGAAACAAATGCAGCTTTCGACTTACTTCAAGGATTTGTCAAGCATGACCCAGCTCTCTGCAGGGCAATTCTTGCAAGCCCTCTGATTCATGGCTTCATGTAGTCTGATTCCGTTTGCAAGCCCTGGGATTCATGGCTTCATGTAGTCTGATGATTCCATATGCCAAACTGCATATGAGGAAAATACAGTGGTACCTCAAGAACCTTTGGTGTCAGCACACACAGGATTTAGACATGATACTTCCTCTGATTCCCTGTCTGCAGACAGTTTCTTTGGTAGGCAACAGCTTGTTCACAGAACAAAGGCCTGCCTTTTCAATCACCTCCTGCAAGCATGACTCTCACCACAGATGCCTCTGACTATGCTTGGGGAGCGCATCTAGATGGCAGATGCATACAGGGGACTTGGAGCAACCAACAGATTCACCTGCACATAAATCTGAAAGAATTGATAGCAGTCTAGCAGGCCTTGCTGGCTTTTAAGCATCTTCTCTCTCATGGAACTCTTCTAGTCAGGACAGACACCAACACAGTCGTGTGGTACATCAACACGCAGGGAGGGACTCACTTTTACCCCCTGTGCAGACATAGCATGATTTTATGGTCCATAGCAGTTCCATGGGCATACATCGGATAGCTGAGTTTCTTCCAGGCAGACTCAACACCTTGGCAGATTGGTTGAGCAGGCAGGTCCTGGATCCTCACGAGTGGCAACTGAGCAAGACCATCTTCTATCGCATCATTCAGCATTGGGGTTCTCACCAGGCGGATCTCTTCTCATCTCCAAACAACCATCTTCTTCCAACCTTTTGCACCAGGGAACATCTCGACAAAGCCTGGAGAGTGGATGCTCTGTCCTTCCCATGGACACAGCTTTCAATTTATGCCTTCCCTCCTCTGCCTCTTCTTCCCAGAGTGCTGTTGAAGATAAGGGATGAAAAACCAAGGGGCACTGTCATAGCTCCAGACTGGCCCAGACAGCATCGGTATCCACTGCTTCACAGTCTCGCTCAGTCTCAGCCTTGGCATCTTCCCCTGATGCCAGATCTCTTGATTCCGGAAGAGGGAAAATTATTACATCCTCATCTTCAGACTCTGCATTTGGTGGTCTGGCTCATAGTATAAATCTATCTCAATAGGTGGTTGAGGTTCTTCGTGAGGCCAAGAGGCCTAGCACTAGGAAATATTACACAGATAAATGGAAAAAAATTCTGTATTTGGATGCAAGCAAGAGGAGAAGACTCTTCTCTACCATCTCCTCCCTTTATTCTTGATTATTTGGCAGGCTTGCTTAATGGTGGACTTTCCTTTCCTTTTCTTCAATAGAGATTCATTCCTCAGAGATTTCTGCTTATTGTTCCTTTGAACAACCCATCTTCTCACATCCTTTGATGAAGCAGTTCCTCAGGGGATTTAGCAATTTAAAACCTCCCAGAAGGGCACCTACTCCTGCTTGGGATCTTAATTTTGTGCTTGGGATCTTAATTTTGTGCTTGAGAAACTTACTCTGCCTCCTTTTGAATCAGCTGCCTCAGCAGATTTAAAGTTCCTGTCTAGAACACTGCTTTTTCTCTTGGCCATCACTTCAGCTAGAACAGTTTCTGAGCTGCAGGCCTTAATGGCAGTAGAGCCTTTTATCATCTTCCATGCGGATAGGGTGTCCCTTCAAAACCAATCCTTCCTTTATGCTTAAGGTGGTTTCTAACTTAAATCTGTCCACCTGCCTATCATCTTTCCTAAACCTCAGAATAGAGGAGAAAGACTTCTGCACTCCCTTGATGTGCATAGACAGCTTCGATTTTTACCTGGACAGGACTAAATCCCTTCGGAAGTCTGACCAATTGTCAGTTTTGCATCTGGAACTCAGGGCAAAGCTATTTTTAAACAGACCATTTCTAAATGGATTGCCCATTGTATTCACTTTTGTTACTTGCAGCAGGGCAAGGTTCCTCCACAGAGTATCAGGACCCATTCTACTAGAGCAGCTTCCACCTCAGCAGCTTTTTTGAGAGGTGTTACCTACTAAAGACATCCTGGAAGCAGCTTTTTGAACTTCTGTTCACACTTTCACAAAGCATTACAGTTTACCTTTAGTTTCTTAATCTGGGGCTGGTTTTGCCACTGCAGTGTTGCAGGGCATCCTTACCAACCCTTAAGTAGTGGATATTCCTCCTCCCTTTTTTTCTTTGGGCTTTGGGAATCGACCCATTTTGTAAGGGCTGCAACAGTGAAACACGAACATAGTACAGTTGTGTACACTTACCATAAATGTAGATGTCTGAGTGTATTCACTGTTGCAGTCCTGGTTTCCTCCCCTCCATCCCTCTTTTTTTCCTAAGGCACTGACTAGATGTTTGTTTTGTGGATGGTATGTTTCCAGGGATTTTCTTTTCCTGGTCTAGCCTTCTTTTGGGGGCTCCTGACAGTTATGGCAAGAAAAACTGAGGAAATGGCGTTGGCTGCCTTCATTGATATCTGACGTCAGGTTTACAGCCGACGTCATATACCAAGGACTTTGGTATTCTGGCCGACTGTGGGCTACCGGTAGCCGGATAACCCATTTTGTAAGGACAGCAACAGTGAATAAAGTCTTACATCTACATTTATGGTAAGTGTACACAACTGTACTTTGTGGGTGCCACCATCTTTAGATTTTTCTTGATGTGCAGTTGCAAGATGTTCAGCATTGGCAGTCCACTGATTGACCTTGCAGAGGAAAGATAAGTACCACATGGGAATTTTCTTGTTATGTAGTATGTAGTGGTTATCTGATAATTTCTACAAAGTGATTAAATCAGTATCACTAACAATTATTTGGACTCTGGGAAACAAATTCCCTGTAAATATTTACACTCTTTCTGCCTTTTTTGCCTGACCCAAGAGTATGAGGTGGACATTTGTCTGCATTTTCTTATAGTCATCCTTAGGACAATCCGGCAAGCAAAAAATCACTGTGGGAATTCAAAAATGAAAAAGTAAAAAATATGCATGTGCCTGTTTCCACACTGATATGGCATAAGCCAAGGCCAGAAATGCAAGCACTCTGGCAAACATAATGGAGCGAAACACTGGGAGATCAGGGACAGTTAGCCAAGCACCATTGGTTTCTGTAGGTCTAGTGACCTTGAACAAGGTGACCCAATTTTCAAGTCCTTGACTTTGGAGTCACTTTTTGCCGTGGCTTCTGGACTGAATGTTCTATAGGTTGCCATGCTTTCAGCTGTATGTCTCTCTCTCTCATCTTTTGGTCTGGAGAATATCTCCCTTTCTATCCAGAACAGCTAAAGCTGCAATAGGCAAAGGAATCCTTCAAGTGCAACCCAAATATGAACTTCCCATGAGGACCACAGCCTCTAAAAGTCATCCACTCTCTAGAGTCCAAGGAAATGAATCAGCAGATTTTGTTTTCAAACTTCCCCCTCCAGAACACCACTGCACCATCCTCTCCAAAGCCATACCGGCTCCCAGTCACCTACAGAACTAAGCTACTCCCAGGGGTCTTCTTTAAAAACTACTTTAACCAGATGCCTTCCTGCTACTTGCTGTCAAGCACCATAATGAAACCAAACACTAAAATCTCTGCAAGTTCTTTAAGTTAGTTTCCAACCTCTATACACCACCAAACCAAGCTGAACTATACTGACCAATCCTTCTCTGTTCCTGCACCCAAACTTGGTATTCCCTTCCCCCCACCTAAAAAAAAGTCTTCACTTTCCCCACCTTCAAAGTTCAACTCAAAAGACACTTCTGTCAAAATTCTGCCTTGGTTTTTCACTGGAGACCTCACCTCCTGCCTCCCCTACATCACTTCTACTTTCAACCTCAGTTCTAACCTGCTGCTTACCTTATTTACTACCACAATTAATCCACATTTGTTTTTCTCCTTTCTTAATATTTGCTCATTGTTTTGTTTGTCTGGTGGATTTTGTATCTACAATGATCACACCATTTTTGTGAATTTAGTTCGGTATTTTCTTTTTTATTTATTTAATTTTGTGTATTTCTTCAACCAGCCTAAGACTGTAAGTGGTCTGTTAGGCTTCCTTTTAAAATGGGGTCACTCATTGGGGGCACTCATAATGCTGAGTGCCATCATGCCATAAGACCCCCCCCCCAAAGTATAGTAGAACAGCAAATGGTGAACGTCGCTCTTCTCTGTTAGATTTGTTTTTTTGCAGAGAGGCAAGTCCTGCTGTATCCCCAACACCCACAAACTTATACACACACATACCAACTCCAAGATTCCATACATCTGAGAAAAGGGAATATTCCAAGAAATTTCCATCTTGGACTTCAGCCATTTAGTCTCTGTGTTTTGAGACTTGTGCAGTTTCCGACTATCAAATGGTTACCGGTCTGTTGTGATCAGGGTCCTTCCCTGGTAAACAAATGTAAATAAAAATAAAATATTTCCTCTTTGGGACTTCTTCATAAAATGAAAGTGGAAGTCTGAGGAGTACTCAAAGATGGGGCTGCCTGAGCCTACAATGCTTGCTGTTCTTCCTGTCCTGGAAGTTGTGTTTGGTAATTTATCCTTGGAGCCGAATTCCCTCCCACTGCAGCTAGGAAGCTTTAATCTTTTTTGTAAGGTGAAAGATTCCCATAAGTCCTTTATATAGGAACCCTTTGGCTGGTCCAGTAGTGGTGTCCCTGGACTTCTGTAAGGGATCCTCTCAGACCATATCAAGGAAGCCTATTTCCGTTGTCAGCAAGAGCAGAATACTTGACAGATTTGAGGGAAGAAAGTTGATGTATCTCTTGCCTTGGCTTTTAGAACATTAAATTGCTAGACCCACATGCTTACCTATCAGCAAACCCTGCTGGAAAAGATGAAGAACAAGAATGTGAAGTCAGGAGTGCTTGAACTGTGTGACCTCTCAGTTTTTTTTTAAGTGTTCAGCAAACTGGACTATCTGTGAAGCTGTAGCTACCTCTTACAGGGCAGCAGCTACAGGGTCGGTGATTTGGGGAAATGCCTGGATGGGGACTTGGCCCCTGCCAGACCATGTACAGACCATGTGAAGATGGAGCATCTCAATGCACTTTTAAATAAAACCTCTTATTTTGGACCCCATGCTGAAGTTGTTTTTAAAAGATTGGATGACAAGGACAAGACTAAACAAGTAGTTAAACAGCTTTTCAGTCATATTCACTAAAGTTGAGCAGAAATTATGTTACCAGATCTTGGTCTTTGTTTCCCTACAGGACAAAAGTAACACTGGTAAGTGAAGAAATGCAAGATTTATACAAGAATGGCAAGCTAAGTAAAAAAAGAAGTCTAGGGGTCACCAAGGCCATGATTCCCAAAGGGAACAGTCATGACTCAGCCTGGCTGCCCCTCCCTCTGTTTTAAAAACTCCAAAGCAACCCGCTATTGTCTCAAACCATGTTCCACTTCTTACTCCAGTAAAGATAAGAGAATCTCTGTCTTTATTTGCAGAAAATTGGAAAAATGTAATCTAGGAAAGGGAGTCCTACGATTTCTACAATAAGGCTACAAATCATAGTTTCTAAGCAGACTATAGTGTGAGGGGCATCCTATCAGTGCTAAGAGACCAATTGATCATAGTACTCCCCTTGTTAGTAGAATTTCAGGAATAGGGGGGCCATAGAGAGAGTACCAAGGAGGAAACAAAACTCTGGCTTTCATTAGAGGCTTTTCCTCTTGCGCACAAAGAAAAGCACATAGAAACCCATCTTGGATGTGTCAAAACTGAATAAATTTCTAGTTATTCCAAAATTCTGAATGCTGATACTTAAAGGCCTTTTATTTCTGTCTTCACAAGCCTTTCTGGTCTTTCCGAATTGAAGGATGCATTCCTGTATATTCTCATTGCCGGGGATGACAGATGATTCTAAATTTTGTAGCAAGGGAGGGGAACATTACCAGTTCTCTTTCTTTCTTTCCCCTTTGGCTTGTCTGCTGTACTCTGGGTTTTCACCAAATGCCAGACTTTAGTAGTAGCCTTTTTTTTGTTTGTTTTTTTATAGAGCAAATGGCACCTGCATTTACCATTCCTAGATGACTGTCTCATTTATGCAGACTCCCTAGAGGAGATTCACAAAGCCTTTTGCTTTACACTGACCTGCTTCAGGGAATGGGTCATTCCATCGACCTTACAAAGAGCCTTTTTTTTTCTTCCTAGAAGCACTGTTAAACATAGAGCTACAGAAGTAATTTTAACCCAAGGGTAAAGCACTGTCTTTGACCCTGTTTTTCCAGAACATCGTGGAGAAAGGTAGTCTTCTTGCATTCTGATGGTCCCTCTGCAGAGTTTGCACAAGAGGAGCTTACAATAGTACTTGAGAACAGATGGTGTTGGCATTCTCTGCCTCTAGGGACCTACATTCTTGTCCTCCCATGTGTAAAGAAAGAGCTCTCATGGTGGATAGGATAGTTTTACTTCAATGTGGAAACGCCCTTCAGATTGTCATAGTCTACTGGGACACGGACTACAGATTCATGTGACTGAACTTGGGGAGCCCATGTAGGATCATTTAAAAGTACAGAGCACAAGATCAAAACTTGAGGAAGAAGTACATAAATGTGAAAAAATATATATATTGTCATAAAAGCAATGAAACAGATTTGGGTGCAGGGAACCCTGAAAATTCTTCTAGATAATTCCACTGTATCATGGTGCATCAACAGGCAAGGAGGAACTCATTTCAGTACCTTTTGTTGATTGGCAGTTAGGCAGATTGGTAGATTTCTTCTCCCTTAGTTGGACAGGTTTTTTTCTGTATGCTTTTCCTCCTGTACATCTGATCCCCATTGTTTTGCAAAAGATCCAGAAGACCAGGGCAGAAATCATTCTAATAGCTTTCTAGGCCCAAACAATACTGATTTCCTCTTAGTGTTGAGCCTAGCAAGAGAAAAAAACAACAATGCTTTCTGATTGAGTGGACTTGTACCTAGAAAAAAGGCTCCCTCATGCACCCCAACCTTACCACTCTAAGGCAGACAGATTAGATGATTTTTTCAACCAAACACAAGAAAATCTCTCCTACAAAATGGAAGAGATTCTTTTTCTGAGCCTATCCAGAGATCAGCACTTGAAAACATATGTGGCACTGGTCCTGGACTATGTGTGAGACCTTTTACAACACCGCTATCTGCTTCTTTAAAGGTCCAATCTTTTGCCGTCTCAGCCTGGCTCTTCTGCTGTCTCAGCCTGATGTTCATCGTGTTTCACTGTTGCAGTCATTACTTTTGGGTTATCCTGCTGGCAGGCTACCCTCAGTCGGCCAGAATTCCTAAGTCTAGGTCCGGCGTCGGATGCTGTCGCCTCTTCCCTGACATCAGTGCGCCAGGGGTATAAAAGATGCAGCCGACGCCATTTTCTTCAGTCTTTCTTGCCGTGCGGTGCCCGAAGCAAAAGCAGTTTGCAAGTGCCGGTCGGCCAACTCCAGAGATTTTCAAATCCGAATTTCAGAACCAAAGTCTTCATTAAAGCTAAGTACCCCATTGGGGAAACTTTTTTCTTGCTCCAGACTGATGTCAGAAAAAGTTAACAATTGTATTTCTTGTGGGAAGCAAATGCCTCATAAGGATTTTCACTGTTACTGTATTCCTTGCCTAGGCCCTGATCACAACGTTGCTAGCTGTTGGTTTTGTGCTAGATTTAACCAATGCACTATCAAGCGTCGGTTCGATTTTACATTTCATTACTTTGGCCAAAGATTTAATTATATAATGCCGTCAGACCAGCCGACAACCGGAGTTTACAAAAAACGCAAGGACAAGGAAAAGGATAGGCATCTGAGGTCCAAAACCGACGAAGCCTCTGCTAGGCCAGTCGCCGGTTCTCAGTGAGGCGCTTTTGCAGCCCCTGGTGCCCGCTACCTCAGAGCCACAGGCCGCTTCCGACTCCCACGTGAAGCTGACTGGGCCTCTGGAAACTCAAGGTATTGGACACTCGGAAATCATTCCCTCAGGTGGGTCCGGAGCCGCTGAGCAGGCATCTGGTTCTGAGGGTGTCTTCAGACCTACACAGCTATATATTAAGCCATCTTCAGCTTCAAAGACTAAAGCAGCTCTAAAGACAAAGAAACAAGTACAGCATTCTCCTTCTCAGACTTCCATGCCTAAACAACAGATGCTCAAAATGGCAGTAGACCTAATTTAGTTTGATCAGGGGCTCCCATCCACCTCCTGATAAGAGGCCTAGGCAAGAGACAGAGTATGATTCTTCTGATCAGGTTTCCATTTCCTCTGATTCCTCTTCTGAACAGGATTACTCCATGCTTCCCTATGAGGATTCTGATGCTGAAGAATCCATTCCTTCAGCCTCTCCTCCTGAGGATTATTCTTTTGGGGAAACCCTGCATTCCATAAGGGAGCATTTCCATTGGGAGAGCCAAGATTATTCTGAATCTAAGAAAAGGCTCAAGAGACTTTCTGCTACTTCCTCAGCACAGACCCCTTGCTATTCCACCTGTTCTGGACATTGTAGATGTATTTTCAGAGTCCAGCCTGTCCCCTGACTCTCTCCCCCTGCACCTGCTAAGCCAGACAGATACTACAGGGTCCCGGATTCTCATAAATTCCTATATAAAAACCCTGCAGCTGACCCTGAAACTATATCTCAGGTTCCCAAAGGGTTAAAGCTTCCACTGCAAAAAACCCTGTCCCCTCTGATAGGGATTCTAGGGCTCTAGACAGATGGGGGGGGGGGGAGTCTACACTTCTGCTACCCTGGCTGTAAGGGCTTTAAATTGTCAGTTTCATATGCTTAAATATCAGCAATATTTAATGTCACTGCTTAAACAGAAAATGTTGACAAATACTGAATGTTCAGAGAACAAGGAATTGCAGGATTTATTGCATGCAGCTGAACAAGTGGGAAAGCATACTTTGCAATGTGGTTATGATTCACTGGAGGCCTCTTGCAGGGCCGCTGTTACAGGATCTGTTATTAGGTGGCATGCTTGGTTAAAGGAACAATATCTGCCTGATCATGTTAAAGCAAAATTATTAGATGCACCATTACAACATGATACTTTGTTTGTTACTAAAGCAGAAGAGGTGTTGAAAAAAATGGAGGATAAAGCAAAATCCATGCAGACAGTCAAGGATTTCTTACAGGTACAGCCATCCAGGTTTAGCAGGAACTGGCCCTCTAAAAATTGGTCCTTTCCAGTGTCAGACAGACCACACAGAGGCAGATACAGGCATCCCAGAGGCAGATCTCAGCCCCAAGGCTCATACAGGCCTAAACAATGGGGTGCTCCTACCTCCAAAAGCGGAGAAGACAAATCACAACCTTACAGGAAACGGTCCCAATGACTTTCCTCTACCAGATCCAAGCACTTTTCATTTGGCAGCCCCCTTAGGGGGAAAACTAGCACTTTTTTCATCAAATTGGCAAATGATTACCCAAGACAAATGGGTCCTGAACTGAATGTCCCAAGGCTACAGGTTTCATTTTCACACCATACCAAGGTCAAAAGGTATGCCAGACCTGCCACACAATCAATGGGCAGAGGCACAAAAACAAATTACTGCCCTCATGGAAATGAGGGCCATTCAGCAAGTACCACAACAAGAGCAGGGGCAAGGATTTTACTCCAGACTCTTTCTAGTACCCAGAAAGGACAAAACCTGGAGACCAATACTGGAAGTTGCAAAATTCAAGATGTTGACTCTACAGCAGCTACTGCCCATGCTGGGCAAGAAGGCTTGGCTCGTAACTTTGGACCTAAAAGAGGCATACCTGCATGTCCCAATCAGACACTCTTGCAGAAGATACCTCAGATTAATAGCTGGCTCAATGCATTACCAATTCTCCGCACTGCCCTTTGGCTTATCTACTGCGCCCAAGGTCTTCACAAAATGCCTGGCACCAGTAATTGCGTTTTGCAGACAAAAAGGAATTATATCCATACTTGGACGACCACCTAATTCAAGCAGAGAACAAAGACATTCTTCTGAAGCTTCTGGCGTTTGTAAAAAGATTACTAATTGGCCTAGGGTACACAGTAAACGAAAAGAAATCAAAACTAGTGCCCTCTCAAGAGATAATATTCCTGGGTGCAAGCTTAAATACAACTGCCCAGATGGCTTATCTCATGCCAGACAAACAAAAGCAACTGACTACTTACTTCAAGAAATTGGCAACAAAAACCCACTTATCTGCAAGGAAAATCCTGCAGGCCTTGGGTTTCATGGCATCTTGCATTCTACTAATTCCATATGCCAGACTGCATATGAGGAAACTACAATGGTATCTAAAAAGTGTTTGGACTCAGCATTGCCACAGCCTGGAGACAGTAATTGCAGTAATTGCACTCATTCCCTGCCTGCAACAGGAGTTTCGATGGTGGGCAGAAGCCTGTCACCACAACAAGGGTTTCAAGGACCTGCTTCATCCAGGACAGTTACTACTGATAAAGACAGACAACACTACGGTAATGTGGTACATAGACAAGCAAGGAGGTACACATTCCTACTCCCTCTGCAGACAAGCAATGACCTTATGGGACACAGCATTGGCCTTTCAAGTTCACCTGCAAGCACAATTTCTGCCAGGAAAAATAAATACTCTGGCAGACGATCGAAGCAGAAACCTCATGGATCCCCACGAATGGAAATTGGATCCACAAGTCTTCAGCATGATAATAAGGAAATGGGGATGCCCAGACATAGATCTATTTGTCTCCCCTCACAATTGCCAATTGCAGAGATTTTGCACAAGGATTTATCACAAGCAAGCATGGAAAGTGGACGCCCTATCCTTCAGCTGGAAAAATTTAAAAGTATATGCTTTTCCACCACTGCCTCTCCTTCCCAGGGTACTCCTAAAGGTCAGACAAGAGAAGCCAAAAATGATACTGATTGCACCAGACTGGCCACGCCAGCACTGGTACCAAATCCTAAAGAGCTTGTCTCAAGGTCCAGCATGGATATTGCCTCAAACTTCTCACTTACTGACCCAACAAAACAATCAGATCCTGCACAGCCAAGTCAGGACATTAAATCTGGCAGCATGATGAATAATGTAGCCATTCAGAACACTTCTCTTTCAAAAGCTGTTATGGATGTTATCTTGGAGGCCAGGAGGCCCAGTACCAGAAAATCTTATGCAGAAAAATGGAAGAAATTCTGTGCTTGGAACCAGGAACAAGGCGGTGACACGTGTGTACCAAATATCCCTCAGATTTTACAATACCCAACTGAGATGCTAAACAAAGGCCTTTCTTTCTTATCAATTAATATTCATGCCTGTGCCATTTCAGCCCATTACAATACGGAACCATCTATCTTTTCTAATCCTTTAATAAGGCAGTACTTCAGAGGGGCCAAAAACATTAGACCTCCAAGGAGAGCACCAATTCTGGCCTGGGACCTCAATTATGTTTTGGAAAATCTGACACTGCCTCCTTTCGAGTTAGCATCAACAGCAGATATTAAATTATTTTCCTGGAAAACTGCTCTGCTCCTAGCAATAACCTCTGCAAGGCGAGTCTCGGAGTTACAAGCACTCATGGCTGTGGAACCTTTCATCATTTTTCATCCAGACAGGGTTTTTCTGAGGACAAACCCTACATTTTTTCACATTTGTTCTCCTTTTAATTAACAATTCTCTTACTTCCCTACTCAACTACCTCTCTCTCCTTTCTCTACTTTTACAGACTTATTCCTACTACTCTGTTTACTTTCCAATACCCTTCCTACTTACCATACATGTTCTTCAGGAACTATCCTCAAGTCTTCTGTACTCTTCTATTTGCACTGCATTTTTGCTACAACTCTCCGCTTCATTTTATATTCTTGTTTAAAATACTATATAACACTATGTCTTATTCATAATTGCATTTTATGTTATTTTTTATTGTATTCTTTACTTTACTTTACTGTTTATTGTATTGTATTTTTTTTTAAATTTATTTTGTAATTTTGGAGCTTTTCTTCCCGGGCCTCCACTGAAAACGGGTTCCTTGAGCCCAGTGGACAACCTCGGTTATCAAACTGGAAATAAATAAATAAAATAAATAAATTTATGCCTAAGGTGGTGTCCAGTGTGGCCCTTAACCAAACCATTCACTTGCCTACCTTTTATCCTAACCCACAGAACAAGGGTGAGAAAATTCTGCATTCTTTGGACATACACAGGCAGTTATGCTTCTACTTGGACAGAACTAAAGCTTTCAGGAAGACTGAGCAACTTTTAGTGTCATATGCTGCAGGATCACAAGGAAGAGCTATCTCAAAACAGACTATTTCTAAATGGATAGGCCATTGTGTCCATTTCTGCTATTTTCAACATGGCAAATCAGTGCCTAAGGGCATTAGGCCTCATTCCACCAGAGCAGCAGCCACTTCAGCAGCCTTCCTCAGAGGAGTACCAATCAAAGATATCTTAGAGGCTGCAACTTGGAGTTCAGTGCACACCTTCACAAAGCACTACCAATTACCTCTTTACTCCAAGTCCAGAGCAGGCTTTGCCACTGCAGTTCTGCAGGGCCTCATAGCCTCTCCTAACCCTATTTAGTCCAGCCGCCCTTCCTCAGCTTTGGGATTCCACCCAAGAGTAATGACTGCAACAGTGAAACACGATGAACATAGCACAGTTGTGTACCTACCATAAATGTAGATGTTAGAGTGTATTCATTGTTGCAGTCCAGGTTACCCACCCACCATCCCCCTTTTTATTTGCTGGGACTTATCTGCACTTCTCCATCCTATACAAACTTTTTGGTGCATTTGCTTGTAGATGAAGGATATGTTATTTTTGTGCATGCATTTTTATTGGCATATTTTTCAGCCTACCAGTTTGGGGGCACCTGACATCTGGGGCAAGAAAAACTGAAGAAAATGGCGTCTGCTGCATCTTTTATACCCCTGGTGCACTGACGTCGGGGAAGAGGCGACAGCAACCGATGCCGGACCTAGACTTTGGAATTCTGGCTGACTGAGGGTAGCCTGCCAGCAGGATAACCCAAGAGTAATGACAGCAACAGTGAATACACTCGAACATCTACATTTATGGTAGGTACACAACTGTACTTTTTCATGTGCCCACACTGTCCTCAAACTTTTCTGTGAAAGTTTCTGAGACTGGGTTTACACCTTAGGACTCTGGATGAAGAAATGGGACCCACTTTTATGAACCAACAACTTCTGCCTCTTTCAGTTTTAATTCTGAAGAGGTTGTTCTTTGTGGTTGTGATATATGCAAGAAGGATTTCAGAACTGCAAGCACTAACGTACATGTTCTTTCACCAGGGTGGAGCATCCCTTTACACCAATCTCTCTCTGTCTCTGTTCTGTCTCTCTCTCGCTCTCTGTTTTGCTATGAGTAGTGACTGAGATGTCTGTGAATCAGATGGTTTACCTCCTTATGTTTTTCCTAAACCTCCGAAACAAGGGGAAAGAACCCTGTATTTTCTGTATGTGTGTAGACGACTGATTTTTTTTTTTTCTGTATAGAACAAAGGAAATTAGAAACTCTGACCAGCTCTCTAGGTTTTTTGCTATGGTTAAGGAAGGAAACTTGGTTATTAAGCAAACACTTTCAAACTGCCTAGTACATGCATTATTGCATTTGTTACTGCTGTTCTGCTTCTGGAACACGTGCTCCACAGAGTGTCAAAGCCCATTCTGCCAGGGCCTTGGCAGCCACCACAGCATTCCCCTCAGGGGGACAGTACCCAGTCCATTCTAGAAGCAGCTACCACAGTGTTTCTAAATACTATAACCTAGGTAGGGTATCCACAGGTAGGGCAGAGCGCCTCTGCTATCTTGCAGGATCTAGCTCTCCTAAGTCAACTTTTATGGCCTGCCACCCACTGCTGTTACACTGTGGGAGTCCTGCCATGGATGGGGACTGCAACAAAGAATGTTAAGATGAGCACAGTACAGTTCTGTTAGGAACTTGCAATAAATTTTAAATATATATATATATATATATAAATATAAATATATATATATATATATATATATATATATATATATATATATCTATCTATATATCTATATATATATATATATATATATATATATATATATATATATATATATATTTATTTATATATATATCCTTCCCTTCTTGTTTCTCCCCTTGGTATCCTAGGGTTGAGGTGGGTTCCATTTTATACATTACTGTCCATGTCAGTTTATAGTACAGATAAAGTCTAACTGGAGCAAGTTATTGCTGAGTGACAGTTTGAGTGCAGAGCATCCGGATAAGCAGTGACTTGGGCTAATGCATGAAGAACTGTTAGGTGCTTGAAATAAAGGCGGTTTTAGGTCAGGTGTGTCTGTTGAAAGTTTTCTTTGAAGATGTTCTTGGGGAAATTACTCAGAAGTAAATCTAGCAGCACTATGGTGTATATTAAGGAAGGGCAGAAAGGACAGACTGAAATGCCAAGATGGGAGACCCTTAGAGCAAGTTATAAGGCAAACTGCTGTAAGCTTAGTTTTCTTTCTTGTTTTCTTCTGTCCCATCTGTTGTGGACTTCAGGATTCCTGTACCAATTATCCCATCCTCACACTTCACAGACAAGCAGGCTCCCAAGTGTCCTCAGATAAGTTTGGGGGGGGGGGACTCCCTTCCAGGAGAGCTTCTGTACATGAAGACCCCATTGGTATTTGCAGTCTGTAAAGCCGGAACATGCTGCCAGAATGAGGTGAGCCAGGCTGGAAGCAGTCCTACTGAGGGATTTTCCTATGCCCCAGTGCCCCTCCAGCATACTGATTTCAGTGTTAAGGGGAATTGAGCACTGGGGAATCGCCATGAGCATGGGGCCTGCCTTGGGCCCCAGGACAGTGATGCCTTCTCTGCCTTCCTGCTAGAGCTCCATCAGAGAGAAACCCAATATGTTCCCATCTCCATAGGTTAGGCATGCCAATATTCTCTGTCTCACCTTTAAGCACCTGACATGTTAATTAAAGTCCTGTCACTTGGACCATTGTCTAGGCATTATCTTTCTCTCCACCACTGTCCAGGCTTGTGAGCCTAGTTATCAGTGCCATACAGGTAATGTTAATGAAAGATGTCAGAATTAAGCATTTTGGCATAATTCAGCTGACATGTCTCTGCTAAAACACAGGAGGCTTAAAAATATTTTAAAAAAGTGGTAGTGTTCTGCAGCCCCGCCCACCATATACTGTTTTTATATCACTAGATAAAATGACAGTTGATGCTTTTAAGGTTTGTGTTACTAAATCCTTAATAATCAATTGCCAGCAGTGGAGGAAACTTGCCAGTGTAACCCTGTTTCTAAAGGGTGCCACATCTGCTTGAAAGATCTCTCCTATACCCCTGTTGCATCTTTCCTTTCCTGTTAGTCCCCTTCTTCAGAAGCAAGTATTACCTGGAGATTGTTCACCCAAGAGGGCTTTTCTGACTTTTGTTAGCAGCATAAGACACTTATTAAGCACTTTCTCAAATGCCCTCCTTCAGAGCCATTCAGGGTTCACTTGTCTGTTCATCTGATTTCATGGATGCCCAACATGCAAGGCGTCTGGATTTGGAAAGTTTTATAGTTACAAGCTAGGCAGTTCCTATCCAAACTGTTTTTCATTCCATATTATTGTATCCCATTAAAGAGATGTTACTTCAGATTCTTTATAGTTTTGAAAATGACCAGAAACCTCAGGCTGATTTTAGCATCCCGAGTGAGTATATTTCTGAGGAAAAATTCTAGATTATTACAGTGTACTACTTCTTGCCAAGAGGAGAATAGATTTTCTGTTTGGGCCTCCAAGATGCCTATTTACTTGTGAAGGTCAGAAAGGAGTCCAAGAAGTTTCTTCATTTCTGGGTAGAAGCTAGCCATTATAATTTTGCCTGCTTTCACTGTGGCTTGCCTCAGCTCTCCGGATGTTTACCAGATGCTTAACTGCAGTTGCAGTGAGCTAGAGGCTGCAAGGAGTGAAGTTACTTCCTTAATTGAATAACATTTCCTAGCTCACTAGAGGGACTGGTGTCTGCATGAGAATCTCTACATGTTGTTCCAGTACTAGGAAATTGTGGTGAACATATCAAAGTCACAGACTTTAACATTTCTAGTTGCTTTCTAGACACACTATCCTGAAAGACCAGCCTCCCTCTAGAAAGGATTTCTCCCATTCAGCATGCAGTAAATCAGCTCTTTCAGATCAGCACAGTCCTGGTGGCCCTTTGCTGTATAACCTTGTTTTGGTGACTGCTATTGTTCCTTATACTAGGTTTCACATAGGGGTTCTGCAGTTGACCTTTAGAGCACAGTGGTCCAAGTGCACAGATCTCTTGTCCAAATGGATCAGAATTTTCAGTGCATACAGGACACAGTTAAGATGGTGCTGGTGCTGATTAAACATTCATGGCCTTACTCCGGGCAGCCCCTTCACAGTAGTGTCTGTTATCAGAGTGCTTCTGCCCTGGAATGGGTAGCATTGTTAGATCATACAATCCAAGTGTGAGGTCATTTTATGAGTCTGCACATCAGTATTCTGGATTTGATAGCAGTTCTCTTCACATTGCAGGCTTTTCAGGATTACCTTCTTCAAGGTGCAGTTGTCATTCTCACTAGCAGTTTGGCTGTGGTGTGATTATATAATAAAGCTGTTGTGTCTTTCAGCTTTTCCCAGTTAGGGTTCAGCACAGCGGAACTCCGGTCCGCTAATGATTGGCAGTGGATTTTTTTACGGTGCCAAGTTGCCAGCCCGACACCCAACCTTCAAAGAGGTTATGAGGGTTTGATAATGGCCTGTCATCTATTCTTTTTCTGATAGCCACCCATATACCTGGTAAGCTAAATCTGATGTGGAACTGGTTCAGCTGTTGTCTGTAATAACGTGAGTGGTCTTTAACCTTACCAATGTTATAGATAGTCTTTCTTCAGAGGGGTGAGCCTTGCTGCAATGTTTTCGTGTGCACATCCAGCAACAAATGTAGCATCTTTTACTTCCAGGTCCCCCTTCTGGAGAAGCTGTTCTGGAGTACTGCAGTTCAGTAGTGGCCCCATAACTACTCTACAAATTTCCTCCATTTGTCTTATACCAAAATGCATTCAGAAAGCCAAACAAAACTGGTCAGTTATTTTCATTGCCTTGTTTTGGTCTTGACAAGTTTACTTCCTCTGCCTTGGCTACATCTTCTAGAGAAGCCTCGGTAACAGGCCCTACAGAACCCTGTTGACTCACCTGTCCAGCAAGCCTTACCTGGACCTTCACTTTATGGTTACTCACTTCCGTTGGTGGCCAGGGAAGCTGCATATCCTCTAGGGGTCATTTAATATTCATGCCTAAAATGAGAAAAAACATCTAAGAAAAGTAAAAAGACACACTGGACAAATACAGCAGCAAAAACTTTCCTAAATGTGTAAGTTGGACTGAGAAAAAACTCCACGGAGCTTAAAAAAAACAAACTTTTATTAAATCACCAGTCAAGCACTTTTGACCTAGATAACTGCCTTCCTTAATATATGCCACAGTGCTGCTAGTTTTACTTCTAGGCATCTAGAGATGAGAATTATTATGTGAAACATTTAACCCTACCCTTCACCTAAGTCGTATTTTGGTAATGTTAGTGATTCCATATGTACAGAAGATAATAGGGATTCCCATCAAATATGGGGTTGTTACAGAGAATTTCAAGCACAGGATCAACCACAACAGATGGATTTAGATGCCCTCAGAATAAGGAGGACGCAGCTGATTATGACAGAAATTACACCCTTTGGGAAGATCCGAAAGAATAAACAAGAGGAATAGGAATCGGGAAAGAGATTTTTTTACCCCCAGTGGTGTGGGGAACAAGGGGAGAGGACAATCTTGGAAGAACAGGAACAAGAACAACAACTAATACATTTAGGACACGATAGAGAGGGCTCTGCTGGTGGGATTCCCAAAGCATTTGATGGGAAATTGTTGTTACAAGGTTTTAATATTTTCAATTATACAGATATTAATATCAATGAAACATATATTTTCCCTTTTTAAAAGAGGGTTCAAATTTGTCCCTTCATGTAGAGTTAATGCAGTTGAGGGCCTTACAGAATTAAAACTACACAAGAAGATTTAATTTTCAATTAATGTTTAAAGAGCAGCCATTTCATGAGATTTTTTTATCTAACAAGTGTTTTATTGTTTAAGAAAAAAGTTTATTCAACCCCCCCCCCCCAACCATCCAACTATCACAGCATTTGAGAAGGCATGTTTGTGGAAATAGATTCATTTATTAACAAAGATAAAAAGAGATTCTATAATTTGACAGAACAGAAATCCAAAGATAGCCTTAGAATTATGAAACCTGATCAGGGTGGGGGTTGGGGGTTGTTTTAACTGATAAAGTTGGTTACGTCCTTCATTTACTGGAAATTTTTCATGATGCTGCTAAATATCAAGAGGTTTCCAAAAATGAGATTCACTTTGCTTATAAAATAAATCAACTGTTATTGGAAGAAACCCTTTTACAATGGGCTATTTCAGAAGAATTGTTTAATTTTTTTTAAGTTACGACCACCCATTTAACTGCATAGCATTCAGAATCCCAAAGGTACATAAAAACATTTATCAACCACCATATAGGGTTATTATTGCTGCACATCGCAGTTTCAATTACCCCTTGGTGTTTTTATTGATAGATTATTAAACAATGCTGTTGGGCCAATTGAAAATCTTTTAAGGGACTCCTGGGATTTTCTTTCCAAAATCAAAAAAGAATGGTATAGTGATAATTGTTGCTTTAATACAGTAGATGTTGTAGATCTTTTGCAGCCATACCACATCAAGAGGGTTTGGAACTTTATGAAGCGGTTAAAAAATTGACCACATTGAGCAATATCCTAGTGAATTTTGTAATGGAAGTTATGGAAATTATTTTAATTAATCATTTTTTCACCTTTGAACAGGAAGTTTTTAAGCAGACCAAGGACATAGAGATGGGAACAAGTTGTGCACCCATTTATGCCAACTTGGTACTTTATGCTTGGGAAAAGAAGTTTGTTTTCACTTCAAATTTTAAGGAATGTTGGTACATCTATTTACATTACCTAGATGACATTTTTATTGTTTGGAAAATGTCTTCACAGGTCTCTGAGGATTTTTTAGAATTTTTAAATAATGTTTGTACATATTTTAAATTCACCTCTACCTCCTCTAACACCAGTATAGATTACTTAGATGTGACTTTGTACAAATATGTTCCTAATTCCACTATTGCTTCAAAGATTTTCAAGAAGGATACATTATCCAACAGCTACCTGGGCTACCAAAGTAATCACCCCCATACAACAAAAGGAACATTTATAAAGAGCAGTTAGTTTGAGCTGCAAGAATGTGCTTGAACTTTTAAGGGTAAACTTGATAACATTTTTCAGATGTTCCTTGAGAGGGTATATCTCCAGGAATTTTTATGTAAAATAAGTGAAGTGGCTCTAAATGTTAGGGTTGTAATTTTAAACAAATTTTAGGGGATGGCACCTATGTGTTTCAGTGTAGTATAAACGATAATAAAAGGGGCTGTGGTAAACAAAATTGTAATAATAGTATGGTAGTCCCCTTTGTTTCTAAGGAGATAAAGGACATAATTTCCAAAAATTAGATTGTTTTCAAAGGTAATACCAACATTATTGTGATCATAGGAAGTAGACCAAATTTGTTTTTAAACTTGGTAGAAATCTTAACTATTACTTTGAACAGGTAAGGGCCCCATGAATTCCAACTGTAAAGGTACCTCTTGCTGTGGAGCATGCAAACAATGTTCCTGTTTTTTAGAAGGGTCCACTGTTTCCCTACACAATGCTTCCATTAAAATTTCCCTGAAAAAAGGTAATTGTGCCACTAGAGGCATTGTGTATATTGCTATCTGCAATAAATGTGGATTTTTTTATGTAGGAAAGACAGTTGCAAAAAAGGATTTACAAACATCTTTATGCAGTTTCTAAAGAGAACCCCAACAATGCTCTTTTTAAGCATACCTTAGTTTGTACAGGTTTTGCAAAGTTTAGCTTTGGTTCATAGGTTAGTACTAGGCTAACTGCCCTTGTGAGTCATTTTAAGCCTAGCCAATTATCCTTTGTGAGACTCAGACCCTGCACCTCGTGTGTGTAAGGCAGACACCTTAACCATTAGGCAAAGCTCCCAACATTCTTGATATTATTCCTAAGACCCCAAGGGGAGGTTGGTGGGAGTTGGATATTGAAAGACGAGAATTACAGTGGCAATTAAAATTAAATTCTACCATGTATCCTAGGTCTTAATGAGAATCTCGCTATTCTTTCTGCTTTAAAGATTAAGGCTCAATATTTGTAGATATACATTATTATATTTTGTTTATGTAGAAGTCTTTTTAACATGTTTTTATATATATATATATATATATATATATATATATATATATATATATATATATATATATATTTTTTTGTATAGGGTTAGGCTTTGAATTTTAGCAGGTTTTGAGCACTTTTGATAGTGATTTATTCATTGCTTTTTACTGTCACATTTTAAATGCTTCTTTCTAATTGGGTGTTTTGACATTTTGAATGTCACATGATTTTAATTCTTGTTAGAGAGGTATTTAAGTAGTATTGGTTTAGTTTTTAATTCAATGTTCTTCATGTTTTGCTGTTGCAGTCATCACATTTGGGTTATCTGCCTGCAGGTAGCCCTCAGCCGGCCTGAATACTGCACTTTTTCCATGATATCAGGGGTATAAAACATGCAGCCGACGCCATTACATCGGTCTTTCTTGCCGTGCGGTGCCCGAACCAGAAGCAGTTTGCAAGTGCCAGTCGGCCGCCTCCTGAAATTTTCATTTTTCTAGTTTCAGACCTGAAGTCTTCTAAAAGATAAGTACCCCATTGGGGATCCTTTTTTCTTGTTCTCACCGACATCAGAAAAAAATTAATAATTGTCTTGGCTGTGGAAAGCAAATACCTCACAGAGATTTTCATTCTTACTGCGTCATCTGTTTAGGCCCAGTCCAAGACTTCCCTCACTGTTGGTTTTGTGCCTTGTTCAACGCCTGAACTATCTGTCATCAGGCTACTTTTGTTGCTAAATTCTTTTGCTCTTGCTCTCTATATTCTGGAATGGCTTCGATAAGCCATGCGACTACTGATCTTCCGAAAAAACATAAGGATAAAGACAGAGACAGACCGCATAGGTCCAAAGCTGCCGACAATGCTACCGTTAAGCTAGTCACCAGTCCGCCGGTACTCAGTAAGGCGCTTTCGCAGGCTCCTGATACCCGCTTCTACAGATTCGCAGGCCTCTACTGAGACCCATTCTGAGTCCTGTATGCCGCGAGATGCTTCTTCAACTATGGAACCTGCGGATGTCTCTACCTTGGATGGGTCCGGAGCCACTGTGCAGTCACCGACTTCTGAGGGTGTATTCAGGCCTTCCGATTTTCATATTAAACAAATGACTTCATTTCAAACCAAAAATACCAAATTTCTCAGGCCTAAAGTTTGCACTACACCTAGGAAACTGACGGCCAAAGTGTATTCTCAGGCCAACATGCCACAAAACAAATGCTTAAATGGCTGAAGACCTTATTACTTTAATTAGGGGAAGTCAGCCTTCCCCCTCAAAAAGACCAAGAGCTGATTTTCCTTCTGATTCTTCTGATTAGGAGTCTGATAATTTTGACCCTTCTGATTACCAGGACATACCCTTATCTACCTATGAGGATTCTGATGCAGAGGATTCCATTCCCTCTGCTTCCCCACCAGAAGATTTTTCCTTTGGTGAAACCCTGCATACCCTTAGAGAGCAATTCCGCTGGGAGAGCCAGGACTACTCTCAGTCCAAAAAGAGGCTCAGGGAATTTTTAAACTTGCCTCAGCACAGGCCTCTAGCTATCCCTCCATTTCTGGAAATTATAGATGATGTCTTCTTGGAATCCAGCCTTACCCCTGATACTTTGCCTCCAGCTCCCAGGAAATCTGATAAGTACTATAGAGTACCTGACTCCCACAAATTCCTCTTTAAGAATTGTGCTGCAGATCCAGAGACCATTTCCTAGGGACCTAAAGGCATTAAGGCTACAACAGCCAAAAATCCTACCCCTTTGGACAGGGATTCTAGGGCTTTAGGCAGATTGGCTGAGAAGGTATACATCTCTGCTTGGCTTAAGGAACAAAATCTGCCAGACCATGTCAAAGCAAAATTACTAGATGTGCCATTAAATCAAGAGCATCTATTTGGCAATAAAGCTGAAGAAATCCTCAAGAGGATCAAGGAAAAAGCTAAATCTATGCAAACTATTAAAGATTTCTTACAAGTTCAGCCACCTAGATTCAGTAGGCATTGACCTTCAAAAAAATGGTCTTTTCCTGTCCCTCCCAGACCTTCTCAGTCCAAACTCAGGGGCAGCAGACCACCAAGACTACAGTCTCTGGGTATGCACAGATCTAAGCAATGGAGTGCAACCATGTCCAAAACAGGGAGTCGTAAGCTGCCATCCTATGGTAAAATCTCACAATGACTTATCCTTAACTCTTCCAAGCCTTGCCCAAGTACTTGCACCTTTAGGAGGGAAACTTGCCATGCATGCCAAAAACTGGGAGTACACTACCCAGGATAGATGGGTCTTAAACATTGTTTCCCAGGGATACAGATTCCACTTCCACTCACTCCCAACCCCATGCGGATGGCCAGACCTCCCTGCAAACCAGTGGGCAGAGGCCCAAAAGCAAGTACTTTCTCTTCTCAGTATCAAGGCTATTCAACCTGTCCCAGCAGAACAAAGGGGACAAGGCTTTTATTCCAGACTGTTTCTGGTACCCAGAAAAGAAAACTCTTGGCGTCTTATTCTGGATCTGTCTATTCTCAACACCTTTCTGGTGGTTCCAAAATTCAAAATGCTTACTTTCTGCTTCTTATGTTAGCCAAAGACTCCTGGCCTGCAACCCTAGACTTAAAAGAAGCTTATCTGCACATCCTCATAAGGGAATCTTGCAGGAAATGCCTACGTTTCAGAGCAGACTCTATGCATTATTAGTTCTCTGCACTTCCCTTTGGCTTATCCACTGTGCCCAGGGTATTCACAAAATGTCTAGCTCCAGCCATTGCATATTGCAGGCAGAGAATGATTCAAATTAACCCATACTTGGATGGTTGCCTGATTCAGGCGGACAGTCAGGAATTGCTACTACAACACCCAACATTTGTAAAGAGACTTCTAACTTCACTGGGGTACACCATCAATGAAAATCACATCTGGTACCCAGCCAACGGACTGTATTCCTGGGATCAAGCTTAAACACAACTTCCCAGATGGCATTCCTCACTCCAGAAAAAACAAATTTATTTGACAAACTACTTCAATCTACTGGCCACCAAACCCAGCTATCTGCAAGAAAAATACTGCAAGCCCTAGGGTTCATAGCCTCTTGCATTCTACTAATTCCGTATGCAAGACTGCATATGAGGAAACTTCAGTGGTACTTAAAAAGTCTCTGGTGTCAACATTCTCAGGACCTGGAAACCATGATTCCTATAATTCCTTGCCTAAGGACAGAGTTCCTTTGGTGGGCAGAGGCCTGCTACCATAAGGGACTCCCTTTCACTCAACCCCCTGCCACCCAAACCCTAACAACAGATGCATCAGACTATGCATGGGGGGGCGCACATGGCAGGACAGTGCATTCAAGGCAAATGGAGCCCAAAGCAAATGCACTTGCATATCAATCAAAAATAAATGTTAGCTGTACAGAATGCTCTGATAGCCTTCAAAGGCCTTATTCTTCCAGGACAACTATTGGGAAAGACGGACAACACCACAGTTATGTGGTACATAAACAAGCAGTGGGGAACCCATTCTTACCCACTCTGCAGATTAGCCATGAATGTGTGGAACACCGCTTTAGCAACCAAGTGTACCTGCAAGCTTAATTCCTGCCAGGCAAACTAAATTCACTGACAGGCTACTTAAGCAGAATTCTCATGGACCCACACGAGTGGAAACTGGAACCCAAAATATTCAAGCTTTTGAGGAACAGATGGGGGGCACCAGAGGTGGATCTCTTTGCTTCCCCTCAGAACTATCAATTGAGCAAATATTGCACCAGAACTTCCCACAGCCAAGCTTGGAAAGTGGCTGCCCTGTCCTTTATCAGGGAAAGCCTCTCAGTCTATGCCTCCCCACCCGCCCCTCCTCTTGAAGGTTCTACTAAAGATCAAACAGGACCAGCCAAGGACAATCCTGATTGCACCAAACCAGCCACACCAGCACTGGTATCCTCTTTTGCGCAGTCTGACAGTAGTGCCACCATGGCACTTGCCTCAGACCCCTTCCCTGCTTTCCCAGCAGGATGGCCAGATTTTGCACCTTCCGCTACAGACCCTGAACCTAGCAAACCTGTCTCATCCTCTGAATTCCTCACCAGCAACTCTCTAAGCAGGTGCTGGATATCATTCTTGGGGTAAGGAGGCCTAGTACTAGAAAATCCTATTCGGAAAAGTGGAAAAGATACTGCTCCTGGAGCCAGTCTCAAGGAATGGACACAACTGTGTTCAGCTTACCTCATATACTAGATTACTTAACAGAAATGCTCCACAAAGGTCTTTCCTTCTCTTCTATTAAGATTTGTGCCTCTGCCATCTCAGCTCATTATAATACTGAGCCACCCCTTTTCTCTCATCCTCTGGTCAAACATTTTCTGAGAGGAGCCAAAAATTTAAGATCCCCCCCAGGAGAGCTCCCACTCCTGCCTGGGACCTTAACTTTGTATTGGAAAAGCTCATGCTCCCTCCCTTTGAACCTGCTGCCTCAGCAGAGTTAAAATTCCTCTAGTGGAAAACAGCTTTACTTCTAGCCATCACTTCAGCAAGAAGAGTGTCTGAATTGCAGGCCCTTATGGCTGTGGAACCCTTCATTATCTTCCATGCGGACAGGGATTTCCTCAGGACTAACCCATCATTCATATCCAATGTGGTATCTAGTGTGGCTTTAAACCAATCCATTCATTTGCCAACTTTTTTCCCCTAATCCTCAGAATAAAGGGGAAAGGATCCCGCACACCCTGGATATGCATATGCAGCTTAGGTTCTGTCTGTACAGGACTAAGCCTTTCAGAAAATCTCTGACCAGCTGCTAGTCAGCTTTGCTGCAGTGGCAGAGGGCAAGGCCCTTTCAAAGCAAACCATTTCTAAACGGATAGCACACTGCATCCATTTCTGCTACAAACACCATGGGAAACCTACCCCAAAGGGGATCAGAACACATTCCACTAGGGCTACATTAACCTTTACAGCATTCCTCATGGGAGTCCCTACCAGAGACATCCTGGAAGCTGCAACCTGGAACTCTGTACACACTTTCACCAAGCATTACCACTTGCCTATCTTTTCTAAATCTAGAGCTGGATTTGCCACAGCAGTCTTACAGGGCTTGATTGCCAACCCTAATGCTTCTTAACTACCTCCACCCTTCCTTAGCTTTGGGAATCAACCCAAATGTGATGACTGCAACAGTGAAACACGAAGAATATAGCACAGTTGTGTACACATTACCATAAATGTAGATGTTCGAATGTATTCACTGTTGCAGTCCTGGTTACCCTCTCTCCAGCCCCCCTGACTTCTCTTTACTTCTACCTATCTTTTTTGTTTGGCATATCTTATATCATGTCTATTTGCTTTTTGCTGGGGGTGTTCCGTACCATGTAATTGCTTCCTGTTTTGGGGGCACCTGACATCTGGGGCAAGAAAAACTGATGTAATGGTGTCGGCTGCATGTTTTATATCCCTGACGACCTGACGTCATGGAAGAAGCGACAGCATCTGACGCAAAAATCCCAAGACTCTGGTATTCAGGCCAGCTGAGGGCTACCTGCAGGCAGATAACCCAAATGTGATGACTGCAACAGTGAATACACTCGAACATCTAGATTTATGGTAAGTGTACACAACTGTACTTTCTGAAGGTTTTTAATCAGTTCTGAAGAATTCCCAAGTATATCCAGGATGAAAGCACTTGATTGGTGATTTAATAAAAGTTTTTTTACGCTCCGTGGAGTTTTTCCTCTGTTTGGCTTATACATTTAGCAATGTTTTTGCTGCTGTATTTGTCTAATATGTCTTTTTACTTTACTTTTGTTACGGGTTGTTTTGTTGGAAGGCACACTTCTGTGTTGTGATTCATTTCAAAAACATATAAGAGCAAATAGACGTGTTTTCTGTTGGGGCTGCCTGCAAGGGGTTGGAGATTTATTCAGCATCTTTGCCTGTCTTTTAGAGTACTTTCACAATTTTATGACACTGATATGAGTTGCTCATCTTTTAAGGTTCATCTTTTTGCCATTGCTAATTTTTTTATCAAGGATTTCATTAGTCTTACAGTGATTCCTCAAAGATTTGTATGGCTTTTCTGAGGGGTATATTCCATATCAGACTGGTTCAAAGACCCCATAGCCCCTGGTATTTGTATTCTATTTTATTTTAGAAAAAAAAACTAATGCTGCTGCTTCTTAAGCATGATGAAATACCAGTGAGAATCCTTTTGTGATAATGGGGTTCACCACTCTTGCAACAAATGAACAATAACAACTTGGAAAAGGGTTGTTTATTATCTAAGAAAACATAGAACTCAACACTTTCGTCCCATACAAAAAAAAAAAACCTCTGGACTTCTTCATAATTCATTCATACCAGCTTGTCGTTTCCTTTTATCTAAACAACCACAATTAATTAACATGCATTTAATCAAAAGCATTTTTCAAACACATTTTCATTCAATAACATTAAATAAATTGAATAATCTCCTTGGATCTAAACTAAAAAGTTTGTTACTTTTAACTTAATAAAACCAGTCATAAACATGAATCAAACGTTGTTAGATACTGTCCCATTCATAATTCATATCATTCTCTTCCCTCATTTTTAAAAAAACTCATACTGGACATATTGTCATTAATGCTCAGCAACTTTGTTACATTTATTCTGATTTGCCACATAACAAATCCCCCCCAATCAGTTATTTCTATCTAAGGATATCTTGGACTTGGTATTAAAGCTACAGTTATTCAAGCTGTGCTTTCATGATTTCACCCAGGAAGACAACCTTGGTATTAAAGAAGATGGGTGAGATCATGTCAGAAAAAAAAGTTATGCACTTGGCATAATAACAAGTTTGTATGGTCATGGTCCATCTTCTTCTGAATACCCACCTCCTTATGAGGAGGAGGTCTGTGGAGACTCTGTTCTTGTGTATGTTTTTTTTTCAAGTCTGTGATTTTCTCTTTGTTGCTTTACTTTTGAGTGGCAAACCGGAGAGCTGAAGAGTTAGGAGAAATGTGGAACATTATGTGCAGTGGGGCGGAGTTAGGAGTCTGGAGATGTTTCAGATGCCAAACTAAAACCTGTGGCCCAGGTCCTACAGGTATTCAAGAAGATGGATCACAGTTTTGTAAATGTATTCTTCTAGTAAGTACAAAACCTCTTAGAAATCTTTAAAGCAAAAAAAAATCTATTGGCCAAAGCCTATACAGCTACTTCACTGCTCTGTCCTGGAATCTGCTTCCCCTAGCCATCAGAGGATTAAGTAACATCACAGCTTTCAAATGAACCCTTAAGGAACATTTTACACAGCACCGACACTTGTCTCTGCAACCCCCCCCCCCCTTGAACCCCCTCCACTCAATCACGGCTTGCTTTCACTCTCTCGATACTCACATCTTTCCTACCTTTCCTAACTCCCCTATCCCTCTCTTACAACTCCTTCTTTTACTCGCTACCAATGGAATTTAACTTGTACAGAATCTATTCTATATAAACCTCCTTCCAGTATCTGCTGTGCTAAGTCTAATCTTTGTCTTCTCCTTTCTTATTGAGTTATCACTCACTCCATACGTTTTACTCAAAGTTTCTACAAAGTACTATGTTTAGTTATGTTCCGTACATGTCATGTACTACTTGCTATGTTCCTCTGTATAGTGTTTTTACTGTAATTTATTCATTGTAATGTTGGTGTTATTGTGCTTTATCTACTGTTGTAATTTTGCAATTTGTCTTATTGTGCTTCATCTGCTGATTTTGTAATTTTGCAATGTTATGGAGCCTTTTCTCCCCATATATGATTCATCTGCTGTTTTGATGTTCTTAGTGTTTCACTGTTGCAGTCATCACATTCGGGTTATCTGCTTGCAGTAGCCCTCAGTCGGCCTGATTATCAAAGTCTTGGGTCCTGTGTCAGTTGCTGTCTCATCTTCCATAATGTCAGGTCGTCAGGGGTATAAAACATGCAGCCGATGCCATTACATCCGTTTTTCTTACTGTGCGGTGCCCGAAGCAGAAGCAGTTAGCAAGTGCTGGTCGGCCGACTCCTGAAATTTTTATTTTCGAGTTTCAGAACCGAAGTCTTCAACTAAGCTAAGTACCCCCTTGGGGAATATTTTTCTTGCTCTAAACCGATGTCAGTAAAAGTTAACAATTGTATTTCTTGTGGAAAGCAAATACCTCCATAAAGATTTAAATTTGTACTGCATTCCTTGCTTAGGCCCAGACCACGACTTACCTCGCTGTCGGTTTTGTGCCTTATTCAAACCTCGAACTATTCGTTGTTGGTTTATTTACGCTTCTAAATATTTTGGTACTCAGTTCAGTTATCCAGAAATGGCTTTGGTAAGCCACCCGACTACCGACATTCTGAAAAAATGCAAGGGTAAAGACAGAGAAAAGACCGAGACATAATGCATAGGTCCAAAGCTGCCGATGATGCTTCTCCTAAGCTAGTCGCCAGTTCGCCAGTACTCAGTGAGGTGCTTTCACAGCCCCTGATACCAGCTACTTCAGATTCGCAGGCCTCTACTGAGACCCATTCAGAGTCCTGTATGCTGCGAGATGCTTCTTCGACTGTGGAACCTGCGGATGTCTCTACCTTGGATGGGTCCGGAGCTGCTGTGGAGGGTGTGGAGGGTGTATTCAGGCCTACTGACTTGCATATTAAACCAACGCCATCTTCTTCTTCAAGGCCTAAAACTTGATCCATGCCTAGAAAACCGACACCCAGACCGCATGGTCAGGCCCCTATGCCTAAAAAACAAATGATAAGAATGGCTGAAGACCTTATTACTATCTGGGGAAGCCACCCTTCCCCCTCTAAGAGACCTAGGACTGATTTTCCTCCTGATTCTTTTGATCAGGACTCTGAAATTTCTGTTTCCTCTGATGACCAAGATTTACCCTTATCTACCTACGAGGATTCTGATGCAGAGGACTCCATTCCCTCTGCTTCCTCTCCAGAGGATTTCTCTTTTGGTGAAAACTTGCATACTCTTAGGGAGCATTTTCGCTGGGAAAGCCAGGATTACTCTGACTCCAAAAAGAGGCTTAGGGATTTCTTGCTCCTGCCCCAACACAGGCCTTTAACTATCCCTCCTGTACTGGACATTGTTGATGATGCCTTCTCGGAATCTAGCCTGGCCCCTGACTCTTTACCTCCTGCTCAGAGAAAAGCTGATGGGTATTAAAGGGTTCCTGACTCTTGCAAGTTCCTCTTTAACAATCCTACTGCGGATCCTGAGACCATTTCACAGGGATCCAAGGGCAGTAAGGCTACTACTGCCAAAAATCCTACCCCCTCTGATAGAGATTCCAGGGTTCTGGATAGATTGGGTAAGAAGGTATACACTTCTGCAACCTTGGCCATTAAGGCCTTAAACTGCCAGTTTCATGTGTTAAAAGTATCAGCAGCATATTATTGGATTGCTTAAACAGAAAATGATGTTGATTCCCGACTGTGCTGAAAATAAAGATTTACAGGATTTAATGCATTCTGCTGAACAAGTTGGAAAACATACTTTGCAATGTGGTTTTGATTCATTAGAGGCATCTTGCAGGGCTGCTGTCACTGGGTCTGTACTTAGAAGGCATGCTTGGCTTAAGGAGCAATCTTTACCAGATCACGTTAAAGCTAAATTGCTATATGCTCCCTTAAACCAAGACTGCTTGTTTGGCAACAAAGCAGAAGTACTACTTAAAAAGATGGAGGAAAAAGGTAAATCTATGCAAACTGTTTAAAGATTTCCTGTAAGTACAGCCTCCCAGATTTAGTAGGCATTGGCCTTCTAAGAATTGGTCCTTTTCTGTCTCTTCCAGGCCTTCTCAGTCCAAACCCAAAACCAGCAGAACACCCAGGCTGCAGTCCCAAGGTGCTCACAGGACTAAGCAGTGTGGGGGGCTCCCACTTCCAAAGCAGGGAGTAGTAAGACTCCCCCCCCCCCCTTGGTAAACTGTCTCATTGACTTAACTTTAAACCTTCCAAGCCCTGCACAACTGATTGTTCCTTTAGGGGGAAAGATTGCCCTGCAGGCAAAAAATTGGGAACTCATTACCCAGGACAAATGGGTTTTAAATATACTTTCCCAAGGATACCGATTCCACTTCCACTTCTTACCAACCCCAAACAGTTGGCCAGATCTACCCCCAAATCAGTGGGCAGAGGACCAAAAGCAAGTTCTCTCTCTTTTAAGCATCAGGGCTATTCAACCTGTCCCAGATGAAGGATGGGGACAAGGTTAACTTCCCAGATGGCCTACCTCACGCCAGAGAAACAAGTTCATTTAACAGCCCTACTTCAAACTAACTTCAAACTACTGGCCACAAAGACCCAGCTATCTGCAAGGAAAATACTGCAAGCCCTGGGGTTCATGGCCTCCTGCATTCTACTAATTCCATATGCAAGGCTGCATTTGAGGAAACTACAATGGTATCTAAAAAAGCCTATGGTGTCAACATTCTCAGGATCTAGAATCAATGATTCTATCATACCTTGTCTACAGAGAGAGTTACTTTGGTGGGCAGAGGCCTGCCACCAAAACAAGGGACTGACATTCACTCTACCCCCTGCCACCCAAACGCTAACAGACGCATTAGACTATGCATGGGGGGCTCACTTGGCAGGGAAGTGCATTCAGGGCAAATGGAACCCAACTCAAATGCACCTGCATATCAATCAAAAAGAAATGTTAGCTGTACAGAATGCTCTGACAACCTTCAAGGACCACATTCTTCCAGGACAATTATTGGTAAAGATGGACAACACCACTGTTTTATGTGGTACATAAACAAGCAGGGAGGAACCCACTCATACCCTCCCTGCAGACTAGCCATGGCTCTGTGGAACACAGCCTTGAGCTACCAAGTGCACCTACAGGCTCAGTTCCTGCCAGGAAAGCTAACTACACTTGCAGATGACCCAAGTAGAAATCTCATGGACCCACACGAGTAGAAACTGGAACCAAAGATATTCAACATGTTGAGAAACAAATGGGGGCGCCCAGAGATGGACATTTTTTGCCTCCCCCCAGAACTACCATTTGAACAAATTCTGCACAAAGACTCCCCACAAGCAAGCTTAGAAAGTGGATGCCCTGTCCTTCACATGGAAAAATGGATGCCCTGTCCTTCACATGGAAAAACTTATCAGTTTATGCCACCCCCCCCCCCGCCACTCCTCTCCAAGGTACTACTAAAGATCAAACAGGACAAACCAAGGACATTACTGATTGCACCAGACTGGCCACACCAACACTGGTATCCCCTCTTACGCAGTGTGTCACTGCTGGCACCACAGCACCTGCCTCAGACCCCTGCCCTGCTGTCCCAGCATGAGGGCCAGATTCTGCACCCACAGCTTCAAACCCTGAACCTGGCAGCCTGGCTAGTTACCTGATCTCTCCATTATCATCCCTCACTAAGCAAGTGATGGATGTCATTCTGGAGGCAAGGAGGCCTAGTACTAGAAAATCATATGCCGAAAAATGGAAAAGATTCTGTTGCTGGAACCAAACTCCGGGGATGGGCACAGCAGCGTCCAATTTACCTCAGATTCTTCAATACTTGAGATACTTCACAAGGGCCTTTCCTTTTCATCCATCAAAATTCATGCCTCAGCCATTTCAGCTCATTACAATGCAGAAACACCCCTTTTCTCTCATCCACTGCTGAAGCAGTTCCTCAGAGGGGCCAAAAAATTACAATGCAGAACCACCCCTCTTCTCTCATCCACTGCTGAAGCAGTTCCTCAGAGGGGCCAAAAACTTACGACGACCCAGGAGAGCCCATACTGCTTGGGACCTTAACTTTGTATTGGAAAAGCTCACTCTACCTCCCTTTGAGCCAGCTGCAAATGCAGAGTTGAAATTCCTTTCTTGGAAAACAGCCTTCCTTCTAGCCATCACTTCAACAAAAAAAGGTGTCTGAATTACAGGCCCTCATGGCAGTGCAGCCCTTCACCATCTTTCATGCGGACAGGGTGTCAGGACCAATCTCTCCTTCGTGCCCAAGGTGGTATCCAGTGTGGCCCTTAAATCAGTCCATTCATTTGCCAACCTTCTTTTCTAATCCACAGAACAAAGGGGAACTAATACTGCACTCCTTGGATGTGCACAGGCAACTTAGATTTTACTTGGACAGGACTAAACCTCTCATGAAATCTGAAGAGCTGCTGGTTGCATTTACTGCAGGGGCAGAGGGGAAGGCCATTTCAAAGCGAACCATTTCTAAGTGGATAGGCCACTGCATTCATTTCTGCTATAAGCACCATGGAAAACCTAACCCACAGGGGATAAGACCACATTCAACCAGGGCTGCATCTATCTCTACAGCCTTTCTCAGAGGTGTCCCTACCAGGGACATCCTAGAAGCTGCTACCTGGAGTTCTGTACAAACCTTCACCAAGAATTACCACTTGCCAATTTTTTCTAAATCCAGAGCAGGCTTTGCCACTGCAGTCTTGCAGGGCCTTATAGCTGGTCCTAATGCTATCTAATTACCTCCTCCCATCCTTAGCTTTGGGAATCTACCCAAATGTGATGACTGCAACAGTGAAGCACGAAGAACATAGTACAGTTGTGTACACTTACCATAAATGTAGATGTTCAAGTGTATTCACTGTTGCAGTCCTGGTTACCCTCCCTCCAGCCCCCTGACTTCTATGGACTATACCTCTATTCTTGTTTACTATGCTTAAAGCTTTTTGGTGTATTTGCTTTTTTGTTGGAGGTGTAACCTTGTATATAATTGCTTCCCATTATGGGTGCATCTGACATCTGGGGCAAGAAAAACTGATGTAATGGCATCCACTGCATGCTTTATACCCCTGACGACCTGACGTCACGAAAGATGAGACAGCAACTGACGCAGGACCCAAAACTTTGATAATCGGGCCGGCCGACTGAGGGCTACTGCAAGCAGATAACCCAAATGTGATGACTGCAACAGTGAATACACTCAAACATCTACATTTATGGTAAGTGTACACAACTGTACTTTCTGTTTATTACTGTGTTTTGTATACTGGTTTGTAATTTCATACAGTTGTGGAGTTTCTCTCCCTGGGCCTCTGCTGAAAAAGTGCTATTACCCAGTCAGACTTTGCCAGTTAACAAATGTCAAATAAATAATATCTAACATGGCAGGTTGAAGAAGATCTGCACTGGGACAAAAATGCTTAAATGGTTGTATAATTTGTCTATTGACTTTGTGTTTTTATTTATTTTTTTTTTTTTTCATTTTTAGCAACTCTGCACTATTTTATACAGTGCAGTTTCTCTGGATTGTTTTGAACTTTTAAAAGTGCTGCCTATAGAAGTGATCTAATAGATGCACAGGAAATAATACATATAAGACAAATTCTTCCTGCTATATAACTTTACAGTTTTGTCTCTTGCTGCAGAAAAGTTTGCCTTTCTAAGTGTGGATCAGGCTCCTACTGTAATATATTTTACACCTTCCATTTGATTAATAGAAAGATGCTATTTTCAATGAACAACAGATTATTGATGGAAGCAAATTTTCTAAAATTCTCGCATAACCTAACAGACATGTCATACATGTAGCTAAAACATGACCAATATTAACTTGTATAGCTTGTGTATTCTTCTGGGTTTTCATTTGATTACATAAAGCACACTAACTATTGCTATATATACACATACAAGTGTTCTGTCTGTCCCCTTCTGCATTTCAGTTTCCCAGAGTACTCTGAATTTATTCACACAAAAAATTTAGAGTAATTTGATGTGATCTTCCAGTAAAAGAAAACTGTTCAGCTAGCAATCCAGGACTTTTCTTATTAAATATTGCCAATTATTAACAATACTCTCAACCTGTGTTCAAATCCTAGATATTTTCCCCCCTGGACTAAGATGGTTGACAAAATTTGAAAATTCAGCTTTGGCAGACCACTATAATCCCTACATTAGAAGATCTATGGTCACAACCACATCCCTTATAAGTACTACCTTTCTGAGACACATTTAAGTAGTTTGAAATTCCTGCCATCGCTAAACTCTCTAGTAACTCAGGAGCATTTCTGCTCACCTTAAAGTTGAAGTGTATGTCTGAGTTAGAATGCCTAAACAAGCATGTACAAAATTACAATATCATGGTGATATGGTAGTGAGTCCCCCCAGGCTGTTGACTTGTTGCTGTTGTGGAGACAGGAGTTGCATTTCAAGACCCACAACTTCAGTAGGCCAAACCTGGTTGCTTTTATCTCTGTTTAGTTGTGTGATTTGTTGCTGTGAATTTATAAATGAGGTGCTGTTGTCTTTTTCCATGTGTGCAGAAAAGTGCAAGTACTATACTTCAAAAAATCATTGTCACAGAAAATCTGTTGTGTTAGAGACGTAAGAAGTACCTTTTTTGGCCCTGAAACAGTTGCACATTTTGCTGATTTCCTTGATGAATATTAAGGCGTAGCCTTGCAGGAGTTTTGTGTAATCCTGAAACGGGTGCCTACTGTTTGTTGTGCTAATTAGCAACTTTTAGGGAAGATTTGGTAAGTTGCTCATGACCATCCCTAGGGGACAAAAAGTTGCTACCACGCACACTGCCACAAGCACTAATATCTTTTTTTCCACAGACCCAAAATAGATTTTATGGAGAGTCTTTTGGTCTGTGAGGAATGTTGATTAATTTTTCTCTTTTTGTGGGTTATACAGTAGAAAAGTGCCAACATCTGCTTTTCTCTTCCTTGAAACTTCAGTGCATTAATTCTTGTCCTAATACACTGTCAGTGCAGTTGCCTGTCCTTTTCATTCACAATTGTGTTTTTTTTTTTTTGAAGCAAAGAATAGGAGACATGACCATGAATAAATACCAAAAAGTTCAGGTTGGGTGAAAATTCAATTGAAGAGAAAACTTGAGAAATGTATTTGTAATTGAGATTTGAATTTTGGCTTCACCTCATGGAAATTATCTGTTGCTTCCAACCTTCTGTAGATCATTGTGAAGTTGGATGAAAGAAATTCATCATGCTCCCCAGCAAAACATTTAGGGAAATATTTGAATTAATTTTAAAAGCTTTCTGTTTTTCTGGGTAGGAATTTCCAGTGTTGTCCTCTACACACAATCTGCAAAAAATATATTACTTCCCCTTAAAAATATCTCCCTTACATCTCCCTTACAAAAGAACAGATTTATTCTCCAAAGCCTATCTATCTTATTATGTTCCCAGTGCCAATTTAGTAAGAAGTGAGGGATCTCACCGACCTATTGGATATTTCCTAAAATGGTCCATGAGATATACATGCTCTTTGAAAATAAGCATTTTATCAGTACTAGAAAAGAATTGATATCTAGGTGAGTAGTAGATATACCTGCCTCATTTCCTTGCAGGAGTCTGTCATCTCCTCATCTCCCTCTCAACTGTCCTGTTTTCATCAGAAAATAATGTTTTTTTTTCCAGTTATGAGAGAATGCAATGAATTTCTGAATGGTCCCCTTAAATTATGATTTGTTTGCGCACCTCACCAGTTGGCAACATTATGACATCATCACAGTCACAACTGTGACTGTATGTGAGTGGGAGGGGACGTTTTCAAACTACCTTGTTCTTTTGCTGAGATCTGAAGGGAAGTGAATTTAGAATAAGAAGCAAGAAATAGCACTGAAGTACAGACAACATATGTCTGTCTCTGTGCAGTTGACATAGATTCTTCTTCTTCTTTTGGCTGCTGCCATTAGGGGTCGCCACAGCAGATCAACTGTTTCCATTTCTTCCTGTCCTCTGCATCTTGCTCTGTCACACCAACCACCTGCATGTCCTCTCTCACCACATCCATAAACCTTATCTTAGGCCTTCCTCTTTTCCTGTTACCTGGCAGCTTCATCCTTAGCATCTTTTTCCCAATATACTCTGCATCCCTCCTCAGCACATGTCCAAACCAACGTAATCTTGCCTCTCTGGCTTTGTCTCCAAACCTTCCAACCTGGGCTGACCCTCTAATATACTTATTCCTAATCCTGTCCATCCTCATCACACCCAGTGCAAATCTTAACATCTTCAACTCTGCCACACGACTCCTGCCTTTTTGTCAGTGCCACTATCTCCAACACATATAACATAGGCTGGTCTCACTACCCTCTTGTAGACCTTCCCTTTCACTTTTACTGGTACTCGTCTGTCACAAATCACTCCTGACACTCTTCTCCACCCACTCCATCCTACCTGTATTCTCTTCTTCACCTCTCTTCCAAACTCATCATTACTCTGAACTGTTGATCCCAAGTACTTAAACTCATTCACCTTCGCCACCTCTACTCCCTGCATCCTCACTATTTCTCTATCCTCCCTCTCATTCACATGCATATAGTCTGTCTTAGTCCTGCTGACCTTCATTCCTCTACTCTCTAGAGCATATCTCCACCTCTCCAGGGTCTCCTCCACCTGTTCCCTACTCTCACTACAGATCACAATGTCATCTGCAAACATCATAGTCCACGGGGACTCCTGTCTGATCTTGTCTGTCAACCTGTCCATCACCATTGCAAATAAGAAAGGGCTCAGAGCTGATCCTTGATGTAATCCCACCTCCACCTTAAATGCATCTGTTACTCCCACCGCAGACCTCACCGCTGTCACACTACCCTCGCACATATCCTGTACCACTCTTACATACTTCTCTGACACTCCTGACTTCCTCATACAATACCACAACTCCTTTCCAGGCACCCTGTCATATGCTCTCTCTAAATCCACAAAGACACAATGCAACTCCTTCTGACCTTCTCTGTACTTCTCCATCAACACTCTCCGAGCCAATATCGCATCTGTAGTCCCCTTTCCTGGCATGAAACCATACTGCTGATCACTAATCATCACCTCCCTTCTTAACCTAGCTTCCACTACTCTTTCCCATAACGTCATGCTGTGACTGATCAGTTTAATCCCTCTGTAGTTACTACAGCTCTGCACATCACCCTTATTCTTAAAAATTGGTACCAAAACACTTTTTCTCCATTCCTCAGGCATCCTCTCACTTTCCAAGATTTCATTAAACAATCTAGTTAAAAACTCCACTGCCATTTCACCTAAACACCTCCATGCTTCCACAGGTATGTCATCTGGACCAACAGCCTTTCTGTTCTTCATCCTCTTTATAGCTATCCTTACTTCCTCCTTGCTAATCCACTGCACTTCATGATTCACTATCTGCACATCATCCAGCCTTCTCTCCCTCTCATTCTCTTCATTCATCAACCCCTCAAAGTACTCTTTCCATCTGCTCAACACACTCTTCTTGCTTGTGAGTACGTTTCACTCATTATCCTTTATCACCCTTACCTGTGCACATCTTTACTAGCTCGGTCCCTCTGTCTAGCCAATCAGTACAGGTCCTTTTCTCCCTCCTTAGTGTCCAACCTTTTATACAACTCTTCATATGCCTTATCCTTAGCCTTCGCCACCTCTCTCTTTGCCATGCACCTCATCTCCTTATACTCTTGTCTACTTTCTTCATCTCTTTGACAATCCCACTTCTTCTTCGCCAACCTCTTCCTCTGTATACTCTCCTGTACTTCTTCATTCCACCACCAGGTCTCCTTGTCCTCCTTCCTCTTTCCAGATGTCACACCAAGAACCTTTCTAGCCATCTCTCTTACTAGCTCTGCTGTAGTTACCCAGCTATTTGGTAACTCTTCACTGCCACCCAGTGCCTATCTTAACTCTTCCCTGAACATCACCTCACAATTCCCTTTTTCAGTTTCCACCATTTGATCCTTGGTACTGCCCTCACACTCATCCTCCTCTTCTTGATCACCAATGTCATCCTACAAACCACCATCCTATGCTGCCTAACTACACTTTCCCCCGCCACCACTTTACAGTCTCCAAGGCCCTTCTAGATAAGATATAATCCACCTGTGTGCATCTTCCTCCACTCTTGTATGTCACCCTATGCTCCTCTCTCTTGTTAAAATACGTATTCATCACAGCCATGTCCATCCTTTTCACAAAATCCACTATCATCTGACCTTCTGCATTCCTTTGCTTAACACCATACCTACCCATTACTTCCTCATCCCCTCTGTTCCCTTCACCAACATGCCCATTGAAATCTGCTCCAATCACCAGTCTCTCACCCTTGGGTACAGTCATCGCCACTTCATCTAACTCGCTCCAAAAACTTTCTTTCTTATCCATCGCACACCCAACTTGTGGAGCATATGCACTAACAACATTCATCATTACACCATCAATTTCCAGCTTTATAAACATCACTCTATCCGACACTCTTTTCACCTCCAAAACACTCTTAGCATGCTGTTCCTTCAAGATAATGCCTACGCCATTTCTCCTCCCATCCACACCATGATAAAACAATTTGAAACCGCCTCCGATACACCTAGCCTTGCTCCCCTTCCATCTGGTCTCTTGCACACACAATATACCAACCGTCCTTCGGTCCATCATATCAGCTAGCTCTCTCCCTATACCAGTCATACTGCCAACATTCAAAGTTCCGACCCTCACTATCACAGTCCTAGCCTTTACCTACCTTCGGGCATGCCTCTTCTCCTCCTTTGGCCAACAGTAGCCCAATTTCCGCCTGCACCCTGTTGGCCAACAGTACTGGTGGTGGTCGTTGTCAACCCTGGCCTCGACCTATCCGGTATGAATTTCTGTACTGTTTTCTGCATGTGTGGTTTGGCAAAATTTTATGCCTGATGCCCTTCCTGGCGCAACCCTCCCCATTTATCCGGGCTTGGGACCGGCACAAAGAAATGCACTGGCTTGTGCATCCCCAGTGGCTGCAGTTGACATAGATTATTTTCTTTTATTAAATTACTATAGCTACTAACCATTAACATGGCAGTTACTCTTCCAAGACTCCTCCAACTTCCACACTCAGGTAGATGTGGCCACCATGTCACAATTTCAACACCGTTCCAAAACTCGTAGCAGCATTACTGCAAGCCATACTTGTAAGATTTCATTCTGGTTTGCCATCCAATGTTCAGGCATCTTGGTACTTACCTTATTGCTATTTGAGAACCCTTTACTAAGTGGATAAAATGTGTATTCTTTGTGGATCTTTGCTCTTGATGAGGAAAGGCTCTAATCTTGTATTGGTACAGTGTACATCTGCATTTTTGTTAAAGGTTTACGAAAGAGTGACAACAGTAAAGATTTGTTTTGTAGTAAGTATTGTCTTTGAGCATCTAAAAGCTGAAGTTCTTCTGTGAGCCTGTGTCAGTATTACACAATTTGTCTGCAGGATTGCATCACACGACTCTAGGAGTACTATGATCTGGGTAACTATGCTGTGTGTTCTGCATTTTTGAACCACATGTAATGTGCACGCCATTTCAGTAGCATTAATATAAGTGATGAGATTTTAGGGCAGGGTATAACCATTAGCACTTGTGTGCATTGTTGGCAACAGTGAGTTAGGAAGGAAATAGTGCAGAGTTTGTATTATTACTTCATAAATTTGAATTTTTGGTGTCAGAACCACCCTTTGCTGTGTGAGACTCAGTGAAGAGGCTTGCCTCACAAAGTTTTATAGTACATTGTAGTTTTATTTTTCAGTGGTACTGAATGTAGTACCAAGACTGAATACCTTAATAAGAATCATTATATCTCATCATGCTGATGACACTGTATTAAGTAATGGAAATGTAGGTGATTTTGTAGCACTAGAGTACTTTGTATTACTTGTGTACAGCTTTTTTCCCCCTCCAAGCCTTGAATAGTATGAATAGTAGTAAAAGTATGAATAATTAACTTTGCATAAGTCGCGCATTTCGATTTAAAGTTTTTTTTTTTCTTTTATTAATGCTGCTTATGGGTCTTCCTGATTCTGAAGGTTTACAGAACAAATAAGCAAGTCTGTCTTTTCACACACTACTGAAACCTTTGTATTGTCATGTAGAGTAGCATATTGACCCTTGTGGCCTCGCCTCGCATTTCTGTAAGTGGGCATATTCCAAAGACATGCGCCTGGAGTGTTTCTTCCTGGGCCTCCACTAAACATAGGCTCTGTCCTAGTTTGACTTTCCCGGTCAAACTCTTGGCTAGGCTTGTAAGGCCCCCAGGGCCATTAGCCTAGTAACCTCCTATGATCCTAAATAAAGTAAAAATATTACCTTCCCCTAACAGTGAATGGGAGGCGAATGATTTTGCTGTCCACCCTGCAGTGCAAAACTTTGGCTCTTCTGCTTTCACACAACCCCACTCATGTGTACATTCATTTTTACTCCACTTACTTCAACCCTGCTGACTCATGAGGTTTGAGCGATTTAAGACCATGCCGAATAATCTTCCAAGTGATGATAAGCAGTTTATTCAAAACTTTGCTGTAGAGTGCCACTTTTTTAAGGTGCAGGGTACCACAGCAGTTCAGAAGAGCACTGAAATGGAAGAACAGAAAATCTCTACTTGTTCAAAGTGTCAAGCAAAGGCCTGCCATACTATGACCATTTGTAACACTCTAGTTACTGTCTGTCTTTAGTACTTGCGTTTGAGTTTCTTTACTTTTTAATACTTATCAAAATTGTCTTTTTTTTTATTTCCTTGTCACTTTATGCTTTGACTACTAACTAGTAAAAAATTAGTCTGATTAAAAAACGATTATTCGAGTTACAGTTTGCATAATTTTTGTCAGTTCTGTTTTTAAACCTATGCTTCTTAGTAGTAGTATCCCACAAGCTTATTGGGAGTGAGAGCAATTGGGCATGCAAATTTCTAATTAGTTGTCCAGCTTTTTTACCTAATGTACATACATTTTTAGGAGCCTTTGACCAGGATTTTCAAGGTCTGCAGATTTGAGAGGTGTAGACCCTGTATTAACCTTTCAAGTAATAGAATCATGTCATTCTTACGGCTAGGTTTGCAACCTTTTGTTGCAGCTAAAACAGGACCATAGGCCATACCCCAACACCTCTCATAACCCCTGTCCTCCCTGCCCACTTCCCCCATTTCGTGATATCATCTTCACATCAGATGAGGGGGAGCACCGTCTTTTTATTTTTCCCACCTGTGATGCTTTTTTTTACCAATTTACTATGCTTTTCTGTAACTCTTAGTCTATTTCTTTTTTAAAACAGAATACGAGAGTTCGTACTGTGTTTTCTGTGCTGCTGGATAATCTGTTTGATTTCTAGGTAGTCCGGAAAAAAACGTATAGGTGATAACAGTATTTCCTTTGCCAAAAGCTGTGTTCCACTCCCCTGCCCAAAAGAGACCCCCAGTCCCTCACAGGGGGGCTAACCAGTCTCTTAACAATGAAGTTGGATCACTGTCTGTAGAGTCTGGGTGAGAACCTAAAGATTAATCAAAGTTAACGTAATCCCCCTCCATAAGTCCCTTTTATAATAACTGATCTTTCAGAACTGTCAACCTGTGCTCAAGCTGAGTAAACAATATAGTCCATTTATTCAAAATGGCTGCGTTCAATCTACCAGTGTGGTAGGTGGCAGCACCCCACATATCCAATGTTTTCTAACTTAAGAAGCTCCTGGTGTGTAAGGTGCATTTGCAGTGTCAGTGGTGTCACAGGTAACACACTTGCCTTTGTTGCAGAAGGCTATGGGTTCTGTTCCTTCACAAGGTAGATAAACAGCTGATACTGACTGTCTTTTGGTTGAAATGTTAAAATGAGGCCTCATCTGCTTGATTATTAGTTAGTTCAGGTGGATGCAAAAGATCTTACAGCACCTATTGAAAAGAGTAGGGATCCTTTATTTATTTATTTACAAAATTAACTCTATTTACAAAATGTTTGCATATTTACAAATATGTACAAATCTGTTTTTATATACAGTCATACTAAATTTTCATCCCTGTTAGACCTGCACTCTTTTTTTCTATAACTACCATCTGATTTTACTTGGTATTGTTGCTAAAATCAATTTACTATTATTTATTCTTTCATTCCATATAAGAAAACATAGGTTCATAGGTAAATACTAGGCTAGCCATTCTTGTGGACCATTTTAAGCCAAGCTAATCTCCCTTAGTGAGACTCAAATTTTTTCTGCGAGGTAAATAAGCATTTTGCCAAAACCCCAACCCATAAATACTATGGAATCAATCTGCAGACTATAACAAGCCTAGCTAATAACCAGACATCAGAATCAAACCCTGTTCCTTTTGTATTTCATTTTTTTTCTTTTTTCTTTTAACATATTCTTTACTTCTGTTCTTGTAATATCTATATTTAATCATATCCGTGTTCATTTTTTTACCAAGCCGCTGTGGTGCAGCAGTAGCATTGTTGCCTCACAGCAAGATGTTCTCCAGTTCGATTTTCGTCTGGAGCACCTTCTGTGTGGAGTCTGCATGTCCACCCCGTGGTCGAGTGGCGTTCAAAAGACATGCGTGAATGGGCATGCCTTTGTTGAAGGTTGGGCATCAGGCTTGCACCTCGGCACTGTATAAATCTACTGCCAATCATTAGCGGACCGGAGTTCTGCTGTGGCGACCCCTAACTGGGAAAACCGAAAGAAGAAGAAGAAATCTTCAAAAAAATGCTCAGGACAGAGTTTTTCCCATAACTTTTTAAATCTTTTTCACATTTCAAAAACACACGTTCCACAATTTCTGCTTCTTGACAAAGTAACCATATTCCATCACTTTTCTTATATGGCATATTTCCTTTTACTGCAATTTATTACTGGTGTCCACAAAAAATCTTGACATTCTACTTTCTAATTATATAATTTTCTTCTTATTTTTACAGCTTAAAATTTTCTTCTGTTAAACTTTCCCATAGTTTTACATAGTAATTACATTCTTGTACCATATTTTTCTTTCTATGTCGTCAATTTTTATTTTCTACAAAAATATTTTTATTGGTAATATTTTATTTTCTCATCTATACGCTTTTTTCTCTTTTACCATACCCCAAAATTTATTATACTACAGTTTTACTACTATTTTCTCATCTTGTTCATTTATCTACTTTAACACTTTGCACAAATTTAAGGATGCAGCATATACCACTGGGTTAATTAACCATAAACCTCCTTCTTTACATACAAAACTCTTCTTTTTATGGAGTCTAATCTAGAACCCCATATAAATGAAAAAATATATCTGCAATAATTCCTTTTCAAATATTGTTGGCAACATAAATGCACTTGATAAGTGTGCTGTTTTTCCCCATCAGTACTGACTTTATCAAATAAGCCTTTTTTTTCTGAATGATAATTTAAATGTTCTCCAGAAAAGACAGACTTGTTTTATTTATTCTATTGTCTTCCCATTGAATTCTACTTGCATCTTTATTCCCAAATTTTTACCTAACACAGAAATTTCATTCATTGTAAAATCTATACCCCCCAATCTTTACTAGATAATCTAAACCTTTACTTTTCTCTTTATTTAAAGCCATCTCTGTCATCTCTAGGCACTCGTTTGTGCACATTATTACTGCTTTTTGCAATTATTATGTCATCATCTGCATATATTAACATAACTGGAATTCTTATCCCTTCAGGTGTTATATAGCCCGCCTCCTTCATTTTGTAGTTTTATTTCATATAATATCACATTCATAACTAATCCAAATAGTATACAGCTCATTGGATATCCCTGTCTTACACCAGTTGCCTCTTGGCTTAACCAGCCATTTACAAGTATTTTTACATTATTTTTACTATATGCTGACATAATTTCTTAACTTTCATACTTGCTATTCTTTCATTATTACCCATACGATTTCATGTCCAATTGTGCCAAATGGCTTAAGGTCTCTTACCATGATTTGTGCTTCTTTTCTTTTTGTAATATCATGCACAGTTTCTCTAACTTTCATTAATAATTCTTGACAACCCTTCCTCTTTATATTTTTAATCTTCCATAGTATTTTCCATTTTAGTTTCAAATGTCTTTTTTGTAATATTTTCATAAAGACCTTATCATTATTATTTAATTTCCTTTTATCTTCCTCCATATGAATTTAAGTTTTCCACTACACAATTCTTTATACATAAAACCTTCATTTAACCATTCATTCAGAATATTTAAAAAAATATATTTTTTTGCAAATCCCTTAAATTTTTACACTTTTCATACCCTGTTCCATCTGGTCTTACTGCCAAATCTATGTTTACTTGGCGACGGAGGACAGATTTATCTCCTAGTGACTGCCATGTCTTTGGAACAGGTTACCAGTTCATGTGAAACCGCGCACCTCTATGACATTGTTCAAGAGGAACCTGGACAAGTTGATGGGGCATCATAAATTCTTACTGGGGATAGAGACCACAACCCTCCTAGGCATGGGCAGTCATTAAATGTAGTCTTTGGTACTGACTAACATTTCTGTAATATTACATTGGGATGAAATGACTAGGCTTGAAAAGGCTTCCAGGTCGACAGCCTAGTAATCTCCTAGGATCCTATGATAATACTTTTATGTAGCTCATGTAAAGAAACTCCTTTTCCAACCCTTTATTCTCTTTTTTTCTGTAAACTTTTTTACTTTCCATCTTCTTTTCAGTACCTTCTTTGTTTGTTAAGCATTTCTCGTATATATTGCACTACACTATTCATAATCTTTTCCTGGGTTTTTTACATTTGTCCTTTTTACACTTTTAATTTCTCTCATTACACTACCATCTACCTTTTACTAATCCGCTTAAGTAACTTGATGCTTCTTTTTTTCCTTGTAAAAATATTTTTGTTTGTATAACAGTTCTTGCATTTTTTTCTTGATTTCTTTCATATATTTTTTTCTTTGTCAAAGTACTTTCTATCATTATGTTCTAAATCTTCCAATGTATTTGTTATATGCTTTTTATATTTATCTAGCTCTGCTTTTCTCACATCATATTGCCACTGTAAGAAAACATTTTTTATATATTTTTTTAAATATCCACCATTCAGACCATTTTTTTAATAAAATGTTCTCATAATAATCCAGTTTTTCCATAACTGGATCACTAATTTCTTTCCTTCTTCATTTCATGTGTTCTCATTGATCCTTTTAATTCCATTGCCTATCTTTATATATTTGTTTTTCCTTTATCTCTAGCCATATTGCAAGATGATCAGAAAATCCTGTTGCAACTACACAGCCTTCTTCTATAACTAAACCTTCTATTACTTAATCTATTTCAGTTCCATACATGCCCCTTTTGTAAGTTCATTAATTTTTGTCCCAAACTTTTAACTTACCAAATCTTATAACTTCTAACATTTTTTTTCTTGTATCATTTCCTTTAATTGTGATTTAACAGAAAGTGTAAAAATAAAGCCTCCTGTTATAATATTCATATTTATCACTGCATAGTCTAAACTCTGAAGTAAGATTTCCCTTTGTTTACAATTGGTGTAAGTGTATAATGTTATAATTCTATATAGTTGTTTTTTTCCTTTTTAAATCTGCAATGGTTAATCTTCCCATTTTTGCTAAAGTTGCATCTAATGTCTTTACTGTATTTTTGCAGAATATGGCTATACTAGAACATTTCTTATTTCTCAAATTCCAGATCATCTTTCCTCCCCATAGTTTCTCTGTAATCTTTCTTTCTTTGTTAATAATCTTGTGTCTTCTAATATAATTACATCTACATCACATGTATTGCACCACTCCAAAATTCCTGTTCTTAATATATTTTAATGCTATTCACATTTACAGAAAGCACTCTTAAAATTTTCATTTTCCGTAAATTCATGGTTTCATAAGTTCGTAGCTAATTACTAGGCTGGCTTTATTAACAGGCCATTCTAAGTCTAACCAGTTTTTTTTTCCCCAAAGGTGAGAATCAAACACTGTATCTTGTGTCTATGAGCCAGACACCTTTACCATTATACCAAATCTCAGTCATTAGCAGTAGATATTTGTTTGCATCCATTTCCTTTCTTTTTTTCTTTTGCACTTGGCCTTTAAAATTTCTTTTTCTGTCTTTTACCAATAGATTTTTTTTACTACCTTCCAATTTGTCTTCTTCATCACTTATCTCTTTATTTTTTCTCATCTAATTTTGTTTTATTTCTATCACTACTACAGTTTCTTCTTTTTATTCATTTTCTTCTGTTTTTTTTCCCTTACTTTAATTTTTCGCAGTCCATTTGTAAATGTCAAATTTTGTTACATTTTTAAAGTGTCAATTCACATATTTTGCATCTTGTTCCATTTCCTCACAAATATAACCTTTTCTTTTGTCAGTTATCTATCAAATGTTCTTTTTTACAAAAAAATGTTTTGGGTTGTCCCCAGTATATTACAACACCCCTGTTCCCCTCCACATTTATCATGCTTGGTATATGTGTATTTTTTTTCTCTTTCTATTTTGAACACAGTATTACAATCCCAGCCGCTGATTTATAAACCCCTTTTGTCATAAGCTTTTGCAATGTCCAGTACTTCTTTACATAACGCTTTCAACTCTCCTTTCATAGGTAGGTACTAGGCTATTGGCCCTAGGGCCTGTATAAGCCTAGCCAAATGGTACCCTGGCTTTTACCACCCAAGAAAATTATTTTCCTGTGCCCCTGTCAAGCAGAGCCAAAGAAGTGATCCCTTGGGTGAATTTCCTATCGCCCATCCAGTCATCAAGATTTTTCTTGAGTGCTAATGAGGAGCTTTGTTTGATATAGATAGGTAGTTTGTTCGAGAGTGTGGGAAGTCTGTGGGACAGGAATCTATCCCTCCAGCATGTTCTGTTTATTGTGGTGACACGGTTTAGGTCCCTAGAGAGTGTAGCTCAGAGGGATTGGGATTTCTTTGAGTGGAGCATGTCCAACAGCTCTGGGTTTGACATAGCTGTGTATGTTAGGCAGCGATCGCCTCTGAGTAGGCGATATGCAACAGAGTAAAACTGAGTTTTTTGAGAAAGTCTGTGTAGGGCATCTGTTTGAGGCCGGTAATCCTCTTTGTGAGGTATTTCTGTGGCCTTTGCAGTTGTTGTAGATGTCTTGTGAGGTACATACCGAAAGGGGCATTGTACTCTATAGTGGGTCTAATGAGTGATGAGTAGAGGTGAACAATGACCTCTTTTTTTCCTGTATGAGAAACCTTTTGTGATGAGGTGTGCCACGTAGAAGGATTTCCTGACTACTGTGGCGATCAAAGGAGAGACTACTGTCCACCTGTGTCCCAAGGTCTCTGATCATAAGCTGTCTTTCTACCTCTGAAATTGTACATGAATTTTTCTTTATTTCCCTGTTAAATGCTTTTGTCATATAAAGATTCCATGGGTATAGTCCTTCTTTCATATTCTTCTAGAAAATGTTTCATTGAAAAAGTCTCATATAATGTTACTTTATAATGTTTTATTGTTTATACTTTATAATGTCTCTTTGTTAATAACAGTAAATGCTCTTACTGCATGTGCTTTTACACCCAGAGGAGCTTTTAAATTGTCCCACACTTCATACCTGTCCATTTCTTTGTCTTCTTTACTTTGAATCCTTAGCACTTACTTCTGTTTCTCATATTTTTACACATTCTTTTCTGCTACTCCACTTTTGCCTTCTTTTACTTTTTCTGCGTATGTTTTCTTTTCCAACTCACCACTGTTCTTCAGGATGGTTTCTGCATCCTCCTTTTGTATTTTCTCCATAATGCCCCCACCCCCCCCCAGAAACATTGCCTTCATTTTCTGGCTCAGTCTGCACCACCATTTCTTTAAGTAAATCATTCCGCAGCCTTTTCGACTGGAGGGTTATAGTTCTACATCTATCATTTGTTGACTCATCTCCATCAAACAGGTTTCTTTAAAACATTTCTTCAGAATCCTACACACATTGTCTTGTCTCAATATTTGCTTTCTCTTTCATTTCTTTCACCACTGTATCACTTCCTCCTGCTTCCCTGTTTCTTCAGGCTGCCTCTGCACCTGGAACAGAAACAAGAAGTACTCCTCTAAAATGGGCCCACTCACAACAATGATGAGTAGGGGATGTTCCCTGATACCTTATAGAAATGTTCCATTGTAGTATAAGTACCACCTTGGGTCTCACCTGAAAAGAAGCCACTAGCCTAGTGGGACTGACCCAGTCATCAAAGGATGGATAAATAAATAAAATCTCCTGAAGCAGCCCAAGGCTTAGATTTAACTTTTTAATAAATACCGGCATGCTACATTGTCTGACCATGTTCGTGAACCTGTTAACATTCCAAGATAATAAACTAAATCTGGTCATCCAGACTGGATAGTATACTTAACCAGCAAAATATTTCAACTAAACCATACTGGGCCATTCTATGTTTTCATTCTCCAGGTGACCTATACTAATGCTTAGGTCTTAATCTGACAAAGATTCTAATGAAGTAAACGATTAACATAAGATAAAAATGCATGAAAAACACCATCCAAAACATAGAGCACTAACATATACACAATTATCCATGCAAACATGGGTCAGTTTGAAGGAGTAGCTTCGTACCTCTATAGCAAATGGAGACTGGAATAAAATTCTGTGACCAAAAAAGGGCTGAGAGAAGGAAGAACAAAAGATTTTACTCAAATAATCAGAGCCATAGCTAGTTGTTATGATGCCTTGTACCATTCTGCAATCTGGCAACATCTCAACTTTGAGTGAAGGAGGAAACAAAAAGGTTCTGTTGTATTTGAGAAGAAGAAAAAATAAACCCTGACCACAAATAGTGTTTTAGCATTTATTTCAGAATGCCAGCACTGCGTGATAGTATCCCTTAACACCTTGCTTCTGGAATGGCTTCACCCTTTCCCTAACCCAAGTTGTGTTTCTGCCAATAATCATCTCACTTATGGCTTCCCTAACCCACTGTTCAAGCAAAAATCAACTTTCTCTAGCAAATACCCCATCTATATTCCATAATACAGATCCAGTAAACCGTATAAGGGTTCTGTTACTTTTGTCAAGTGATGCTTTGGTTGACACCTGTTTAGTCAACGCTATTTGTTCGACTAAACAGATGGTTAGCATCTGTCAACAAAAGTAGTGGATTTAGACCTTCCCTCTGACGTGTCTAGATTTTCAGAGAATGTCCATATTTTTGCCATTTATTTTTTATCTGTTCCTTTAGTTTGTAAGAGCAGTATTTAATAATTGTGCATATTTTACAAACTTTGTCCTTCCATTTTTTGTTTTTGTCCAGATTTCTTACTCTAGAGGTTGAGAGGTATGGATCAGGTGAGTCTCAGGATTAGTGAATTTGCCCTTTCACTGAGATATATATATATATATATATATATATATATATATATATATATATATATATATATATATATAGTGTGGTTATGTTTGTACTATATATATATATATTCATTTTGCTGAAATTCCTTTTGGCACATGCGTAGTAGTATTTCGATGTGCATGTTGTTGTGTCTTTCGCCACAGCGGAACTCCGGTCTGCTAATGTTTGGTAGTGGATTTTTACGTGCCGAGTTACCAGCCCTGACGCACAACCTTCAACGAAGGCATGCTCATACGCATGCCTCCACACAGAAGACGCTCTAGCTGAGAATCGAATGGGACAATGTCTTGCTGTGAGGCGACAATGCTACCGCAGCACCACTACTGCAGGACAGTAGTATTTCGGTGTGCATAATGGTGATAATTTGGTGTCAACATTATGCATGTCGATATCAGTACCATTCACAAACTTAAATGTGTGTGTGTGTATATGTATATATATATATATATATATATATATATATATATATATATATATATATATATATATATATATATGTATATATGTATGTATGTGTGTGTATAGAACTGACTAGAAGAACCTGATTTAAACATAGTAAAAACAAAACAATATCGCAGGTTAAAAGGGGAGGGTTTCTGAAAAATCTGCCTTCCAAATACCAGGCACTTAAGTAAAACAATACATGTCCCTCAGAAGTGCATGCAGTAGAAAAAAACAGTACATATTCATTATGTAAAACATAATAGCAGCTATCTGTAATAGTAAAATCCAGAAACAGTAACAAGCTCCATCTCTAATGTAGTCTCTAATGTAGGAGCCGACTCATTTGTCCTCTAAAAGGTTAAGTGGTTGTCATTAAACATGGTCTAAAACAGAAAAGGCTAGAGCCTTTTTTCCTTAATGTGAAGTATATGTGCTGCAAAAAAATCCACTTATGTTAATATAATACCATTTTTGTGAGGACGTCTGTGCATTCCTTCACCCTACAAATGGAAAAGGCAATAGGAATACTGCCCATACAGTTGCTGAATTAGTACTCCTTCACCCTACAAATGGAAAAGGCAATAGGAATACTGCCCATACAGTTGCTGAATTAGTACCCCTCCAAACCGGAGATGGAAAAATGACCTGTCATCAAAATATCTTTAAATTTAAAAAAAAAACCTGTAATATAAAAAAAAATAGCTCTCTAAACAGATCTATAAATCAGTGATAAACCTGCAGATACTCCATTTAAAACTGAGTGAATATGAGCTTTCATCCTGATTCACATGTGCTGGGTTAGTTGCCCACTGCTGTGAAGTAGTAGCTACCGCCTTTGTTCCTTCTCTCAAGTATTCTTCTTTTAAAAAGATGAAACTGTTCAGGCTCTCTCAGTTGCATCTCCGAGATGGGTAATTTCTCATGTGAGACCCCAGATCTCCTGGAAGGCAATCCATATATTTTACCAACTGCCTCATGCTTGAGCTCATCCTGAGAATACAGACCAACCAGACCACTAGGTAAGATAACTTTTAGAGTGGAGGGAGAAAGTCATTTGCATGTCCTCTTATTGGAGTCTAATTACATATTGGAATGCAGCTATTGTCCTCCATGAGTAATTGTGATCACGGAAGATTCTAGAATCCTGCACAGATTACAAAAACTAACAGGATGCTGACCTTTAAATGAAAGATTTCAAATCTCATCCCAGTTGAATGAGGCATCTTCTCTCTCAAGGTGTGTGGCAAGTAAATTCACTGGGCATTAATTTTAATTTCCTGAAAGGGAATCTCATTTCAGGCTGCCAGTTGGGAGTTGCAAGTAATTGGTAAAGTCTCATATTTCCACATGCTTAGGAAAGCCAGAGAATCTTAGATTTTTTTTTCTGGGCTTTTTCTTGTTGATGAATAGATGTCTCTTCCAGGAGGACTAAGAGAGTTTCCAAATCTGCTGACTTAGTCAGTTGCCCTCTAGGTATTATCTTCTATTTCCAGAAGTCTTGTATATGATCTCTTTATTTCTCAGTATAGAACATAATTAATTTTCAACGTTAGAATATAAATAAAAATGCTGGTTACTGCCACAGCACGCTTGCTTATAAACAGATAAATAAATAGGTAAATAACTCAGGCAAGCGTCGACAGAGTGAGAAATAACATCCAATGTGTGAAAAATCCAAGCAATCCGGTCTTCTGAAACGGGTAAATCAGTTTATTGCACAGATGAACCACGATAAGCGCTTTCACTAACTAGTAGCTTCTTCAGATCACAAACAAAAGGCACAATAGCCATGTGCTTTAAATATCTGCATGTTAATTAATCAACCAACTTTTAAAGCAGAAGCACCATAAAACAAAACTTAAAAACTAAATATATAAACATAATATCATTGACATCTAAAATAGACAATAGTGTGTACATATTCTATTGAAAATTAAAAATTTAAAAATAACTTCATTCCATAAAGAATGTAAAAACATATTATAAGCAGCATACTATCAAGTATAAAGGTATATGCAGCCTAATACATAAATGCATGTGATAGTCATATTAAATAAAACCTTAATACATGCAAGTAGTAATGCAAGGCAACTTATAAACTAAGCAAGGTGTAGATGCCATCAGAAGCATGATAACTAACAATAAAAAATAGTCATATACAGATCGAGGGAACTATTATCAAACAAAGTGATACTTGTTATAGTAAAGTCAGTACATGAATGTATATCTGCATCTATATAAAAAATGTATATAAGTGTAGTGTCTAAATAAATAAATATATATATCTAGATATAAAATATGAGTGCATATGTACAAGAGTAGATAAATTAATAAATAAATAAATAAATAGAGGAATAAATTATCTAGAAGTATAGAGCTAAAAACCTTAACGAAACTGCAATGTGAAATAACTAGGTTACCCAGAAAAAATGTATATGTGCAAGTATCAAAATACATAAAAATCTAAAATCTAAAAAATATCAGAACTTAGTATGCCTACGCTTCTTTAAATGTGGTCTGATAGATGCCCTTTCATTTAAACCATGGCCTCTATCAGCAAAATTATCCACCTACTTTGTCTTCAGTATGATTCATAATATCACCTCCTCTTACATTAGCATTCATTTTCTCCAGCACCCTAAACATAAACTTGTGTTCAGGACTTGTTTGTGTCACATGCTTGGCTAGTGCATTCTGCAAATTACCTTTCATTATATTATAACAGTGTTCCCTTATTCTATCTCTTAGTACCCTGTTCGTTTTACCAACATAGAAACATGAACACAGTTCACATACAGCAAGATATATGACATCAGGTGTCATACAGTTGGCATTAACTCGGGTGTATATTTCCCTCTGTGTATCTGGATGTACAAATACTATACTAGAATCTATTAAGGAACAAAAATTGCATTGTCCACAAGGTGTTGTACCATAACTAAAGCTCAGGTGTGTACCCTTGTTTGGTGGATAACAAAGCAGTCTTTTAAGATTCTTCTTATTCCTGTAGATAAAAGATGGAGAATCACCTACAATCTTTGTCAGTATGTCATCAGTATGTAGTATGTTCCAATTTTTGGAGATAATCTCTCTGATTTGTTTATTATCTGCTGTATATGAAGTCAGAAACCTAACTTTTGCATTAGTGACTTCTTTGAAATTTTTCATTACTAGAGGCTTGGGCCCAAAATATGGGGTACCTAATGTTGAACGTAAACTTAAAGCATTATCAAATTGTAAATCTACCTCCGTAGAATTATAGCCCCTCTCAGCAAACTTCTCTCCTAAATCATATAAGTCTGCCATAAAGCCTTTGTCATTGGAATTCAATCTATACATTCGTAGGGTCTGTCCTTTTACTATGTTACTGAAAACATACTTAGGGTGCATACTAGTTCTGAATAATAAGGTATTCCTATAACAGGGTTTCCTAAAAATTCCAGTGTTAAACATTCCACATTCAAGTTTTTCGATATATAGGTCTAAAAATTCTATTTTCAATAATGAGTATTTCATTGTGAATTTCAGACATGGTGTAATATTATTCAAGACCATATTGAAACTAAGCAGTTCTTCTATATTACCATCCCATAAAATAAACACGTCATCCACAAAACGTCTATAGAATCTTACATGTTTCTTAAACATATATTCTTTAAATAGAAGCTGTTCTTCCCAGTAGGCTAGGAACATGTTGGCGTAGCTATTGGCACAAGGAACTGTGTTCATGTTTCTATGTTGGTAAAATGAACAGGGTACTAAGAGATAGAATAAGGGAACACTGTTATAATATAAGGAAAGGTAATTTGCAGAATGCACTAGCCAAGCATGTGACACAAACAAGTCCTGAACACAAGTTTATGTTTAGGGTGCTGGAGAAAATGAATGCTAATGTAAGAGGAGGTGATATTATGAATCATACTGAAGACAGAGAAAGTAGGTGGATAATTTTGCTGAGAGCTGATAGAGGCCATGGTTTAAATGAAAGGGCATCTATCAGACCACATTTAAAGAAGCGTAGGCATACTAAGTTCTGATATTTTTTAGATTTTTATGTATTTTGATACTTGCACATATACATTTTTTCTGGGTAACCTAGTTATTTCACATTGCAGTTTCGTTAAGGTTTTTAGCTCTATACTTCTAGATAATTTATTCTTCTATTTATTTATTTATTAATTTATCTACTCTTGTACATATGCACTCATATTTTATATCTAGATATATATTTATTTATTTATTTATTTAGACACTACACTTATATAAATTTTTTATATAGATGCAGATATACATTCATGTACTGACTTTACTATAACAAGTATCACTTTGTTTGATAATAGTTCCCTCGATCTGTATATGACTATTTTTTATTGTTAGTTATCATGCTTCTGATGGCATCTACCTTGCTTAGTTTATAAGTTGCATTGCATTACTACTTGCATGTATTAAGGTTTTATTTAATATGACTATCACATGCATTTATGTATTAGGCTGCATATACCTTTATACTTGATAGTATGCTGCTTATAATATGTTTTTACATTCTTTATGGAATGAAGTTATTTTTAAATTTTTAATTTTCAATAGAATATGTATACACTATTGTCTATTTTAGATGTCGATATTATGTTTATATATTTAGTTTTTAAGTTTTGTTTTATGGCGCTTCTGCTTTAAAAGTTGGTTGATTAATTAACATGCAGATATTTAAAGCACATGGCTATTGTGCCTTTTGTTTGTGATCTGAAGAAGCTACTAGTTAGTGAAAGCGCTTATCGTGGTTCATCTGTGCAATAAACTGATTTATCTGTTTCAGAAGACCGGATTGCTTGGGTTTTTTACACATTGGATGTTATTTCTCACTCTGTCGACGCTTGCCTGAGTTATTTACCTATTTATTTATCTGTTTATAAGCAAGCGTGCTGTGGCAGTAACCAGCATTTTTATTTATATTCTAACGTTGTTTATACATCTTTTACATTGGTTACGAGACTACGAGTGAGCTTTTAGCTACTGGACATTCTACTAAAGTTATGGCGGATATTGAGCTTCCCTATAAGCCCAGAAGTGAACACCGGGGAAGGCAGCGATGGAAGCCATGTTTAAACAGCACCTTGAAGGGACTCTTACTACATTGTGGTCGCTAACAACTGAACAACTACCAGCTAATATGGGTGAGCGTGATGTGGATTTTCAGAGAGCTAATTTAATACTTAATGACATAGAGAAACATTTTTATAAACTGAAACGCTTACAATTGCAAAGGCAGCATTTTCAATTCTGTCTAGATAATGCCATTATACCACGTGGGCTTAGGGTATTCTCTATGCCTAGTCAAGGCAATGAGTACCCAGAACTGCTGTCATTATGGCAACAGATAAACATTGAGACTAGCCGTAAATATTTACAACTGTTGATTGATTTTTTCAAACCCAAAGAACAAGCTTTAACCAGTAAAATCAATGATTTACAGCAACAGTTGTTTAAAGACTATACAGAGTTTGGCTATACATGATTTGTTTGATAATATACTGGACTCTGTATCTGCCTATGAGCGTAAATTATTTCAGCAGAAACAAAGCAAAGTTTCAAGGGATATACAAGATTTTAAAACAGGGCAAGTTTTTGTCTGGGAAAGGCGTGTCCCAGAACGTATGCCTGCATCTGCTATCAAGCAAGGCACTTTACCTTTCAAACAGCATAAGACTCTACAGAGCACTGGTAAAGTGGCTTTATCTCCTGCAGCTGTTTCTAATGTATCAGAAGTTGCAGGAGAGGTCCTAACCATTGCCAATGAACATGCTGATTCCAATACTATATCTGTTGACACTTGTCCTTCTACTAACTTAGCTGCTAGTAATGAAGGAATAGCAACTAGCAATGACTCTATAGATGTCATACACATAACGCATAACAGTATGAATGAAAATGTAAATTTATACCCTACTGTGAATGTAGTTAAGAATAGATTGCTGAATGGTCAAGAGCAGGTTGTTAGATCTAAAACAAATGAATTTAATAAAGGAGCAGCTTTAAATCTTTCCTTCCCTTTAGCTATACGTCAGGAGAAGAATTTAAGCAGAACACGCTCGAACAGTCGAGGGCGACAAAAAAGGAAGTTTTCAGGGGAGTCACTCACCCACACAACGCTAAAGAAAATGTGGACAAACAACAACAAAATTTAGTTTTTAACTTGTCCAGTGTTCCGCTATCACAGCATGACATTAACTTATTAGTCAAAGGACTAAGTTTCATCCCTTATAGCAATAGTATGCTAGATGAAACCATCATAGATGTTAGAATGTTTTGCAGAAATGTTATGCTCAAGTATATTTATAATGGCACTTCTATTAATGAGACTGATAGTGAGTCAACTACTAGCAATGGTAGATTTATGTTTAAGAATCTAAGCGAATATACACCAGTCAATCATCCATTAATTGAAGCATATTTACGCACTACAGAAGATGAGATTTATAAGTATTTTCATAAAAGAGATCGAATAATTTTAACAATAATCTGTCATACCAGGAGAGAAGGAGCCTCTATAACTTAAGAAATGATTTAAATATAACTATTAGGCCAGCAGATAAAGGCTCTGGTGTCGTGGTACTTGATACCATAGATTACCAAAATGAAATGTATACTATGCTAAGTGATGTGTTTTATACAAGAATTGATTTTACTAAGGTTTATGAAATGTGTGTATGTACATGGTATTTTAACTGATATTTATAGAAGTAACTTAATAAATAGAAATGAGTTTAATTATTTATATATTAAGATGCCTACCATCCCAGTTATACATGGAATACCCAAAATACACAAAAGTATTACTAAGCCACCCATGAGACCAATAGTCTCAGGGCAAGGATGGGTTACGGAGCACTTGTCAGTTTTTATTGAGAAACATTTAAGGTGTATTTTAAATAATAATGAATTTGTATTGCGTGATTCTAAACAGTTTTTAACAGATTTGTACTATTTTAATAATCAAATGGATACCATCCACAATCTGATTTTAGTAACTTTTGACATACAATCATTGTTCACTGTCATCCCCAATGACCTTGGCCTAGCTTATGTTAGTAATTATCTTACAGAACATAGTACCTATGGTAATGTTTTAATTGACTTATTGGTACACTTCCTTGAGTTAGTGCTGGAGAATAATGTGTTTATGCTCACTGACAATATTTATCAGCAATTAGATGGCATAGCTATGGGCACTCCTTGTGCCAATAGCTACGCCAACATGTTCCTAGCCTACTGGGAAGAACAGCTTGTATTTAAAGAATATATGTTTAAGAAACATGTAAGATTCTATAGACGTTTTGTGGATGACGTGTTTATTTTATGGGATGGTAATATAGAAGAACTGCTTAGTTTCAATATGGTCTTGAATAATATTACACCATGTCTGAAATTCACAATGAAATACTCATTACTGAAAATAGAATTTTTAGACCTATATATCGAAAAACTTGAATGTGGAATGTTTAACACTGGAATTTTTAGGAAACCCTGTTATAGGAATACCTTATTATTCAGAACTAGTATGCACCCTAAGTATGTTTTCAGTAACATAGTAAAAGGACAGACCCTACGAATGTCTAGATTGAATTCCAATGACAAAGGCTTTATGGCAGACTTATATGATTTAGGAGAGAAGTTTGCTGAGAGGGGCTATAATTCTACGGAGGTAGATTTACAATTTGATAATGCTTTAAGTTTACGTTCAACATTAGGTACCCCTTATTTTGGGCCCAAGCCTCTAGTAATGAAAAATGTCAAAGAAGTCACTAATGCAAAAGTTAGGTTTCTGACTTCATATACAGCAGATAATAAACAAATCAGAGAGATTATCTCCAAAATTGGAACATACTACATACTGATGACATACTGACAAAGATTGTAGGTGACTCTCCATCTTTTACCTACAGGAATAAGAAGAATCTTAAAAGACTGCTTTGTTATCCACCAAACAAGGGTACACACCCGAGCTTTAGTTATGGTACAACACCTTGTGGACAATGCAATTTTTGTTCCTTAATAGATTCTAGTATAGTATTTGTACATCCAGATACACAGAGGGAAATATACACCCGAGTTAATGCCAACTGTATGACACCTGATGTCATATATCTTGCTGTATGTGAACTGTGTTCATGTTTCTATGTTGGTAAAACGAACAGGGTACTAAGAGATAGAATAAGGGAACAATGTTATAATATAAGGAAAGGTAACTTGCAGAATGCACTAGCCAAGCATGTGACACAAACAAGTCCTGAACACAAGTTTATGTTTAGGGTGCTGGAGAAAATGAATGCTAATGTAAGAGGAGGTGATATTATGAATCATACTGAAGACAGAGAAAGTAGGTGGATAATTTTGCTGAGAGCTGATAGAGGCCATGGTTTAAATGAAAGGGCATCTATCAGACCACATTTAAAGAAGCGTAGGCATACTAAGTTCTGATATTTTTTAGATTTTAGATTTTTATGTATTTTGATACTTGCACATATACATTTTTTCTGGGTAACCTAGTTATTTCACATTGCAGTTTCGTTAAGGTTTTTAGCTCTATACTTCTAGATAAAATAAATAAATAGAAGAATAAATTATCTACTCTTGTACATATGCACTCATATTTTATATCTAGATATATATATATTTATTTATTTAGACACTACACTTATATACATTTTTTTATATAGATGCAGATATACATTCATGTACTGACTTTACTATAACAAGTATCACTTTGTTTGATAATAGTTCCCTCGATCTGTATATGACTATTTTTTATTGTTAGTTATCATGCTTCTGATGGCATCTACCTTGCTTAGTTTATAAGTTGCCTTGCATTACTACTTGCATGTATTAAGGTTTTATTTAATATGACTATCACATGCATTTATGTATTAGGCTGCATATACCTTTATACTTGATAGTATGCTGCTTATAATATGTTTTTACATTCTTTATGGAATGATGTTATTTTTAAATTTTTAATTTTCAATAGAATATGTATACACTATTGTCTATTTTAGATGTCAATGATATTATGTTTATATATTTAGTTTTTAAGTTTTGTTTTATGGCGCTTCTGCTTTAAAAGTTGGTTGATTAATTAACATGCAGATATTTAAAGCACATGGCTATTGTGCCTTTTGTTTGTGATCTGAAGAAGCTACTAGTTAGTGAAAGCGCTTATCGTGGTTCATCTGTGCAATAAACTGATTTATCTGTTTCAGAAGACCGGATTGCTTGGATTTTTTACACATTGGATGTTATTTCTCACTCTGTCGACGCTTGCCTGAGATAATTAATTTTCAACTTGTTCTTAACCAAATCCAATTTTGTATGGAGAGCAGAGAGAGTTACTTTCTGGTTCATTTGCTGAACCCTGTAGAATTGGGCCTTATGGGTAGTTGAGGTTTACATTTTGATGGTTGTGCTTTTGTCCAGGATTTGACATTTAAGAAAACGTTTGCCTCCTTTGTTCTTATTTTTACCTGGCATAGATTATGAGCCAAATAAGGTATTGTTAAAGATTTAATTTGGAAGTTGTAAGCTACTAGCAGTCTATAAATTGTGTTTCCCATAGAAGTACTGTTGGAGTGCTCTTGAATAATGCTAGTACCAGTGCTGTACAGCAAAGTAGTGGGCATCCCATAACTAACCAGTAGGAGTTATGTGGAGTAATATAATAGCACCAGCAGCAAAGTCAGACACCAGTTTCTCATGTTATTGCTGTAACTGATATTGATGTCCATTTTAATTTGAGCTGTGAATGTTTAAATAAACCTGTTTAAGTAAGGTTATTTTATGCTAGAGCCACAGGTAACACCATGGTTTGATTGAGCAGGTACAGTTTGGTTAGTGGTATGGTTACAGGAAAAAAGCAAGGTAACTTCAAATGATGATCTATCCACTGCATCACTTTATAGCTGGTTAAAAATAAAGTTAATCCTTAGTGGACGAATGTTTTGGCACCTGATACACAGGTAATACTTCAAGGCAGACTAGTGTACGTGTGTTCTGGTGTTGGTTACTAGTTTTACAGTCTTGTCACCGCTCTCGTTCTTTTGGTTACTGGTTAAAAAGAAAGTGAACAAATCCTGTTGGCATTTTGCTCAGAGCTGGGAATGAATGAACCTACCCTTGTTAGTTCAAGAGCTGCCTAAATGGTAGAACTTGGTCAAATGTGTCTAGGAACTCTGTATTAAATTCAGTCATCAAAAGTGTCCCCAAGGTTCCGTCCATGGTCCTCTGGACCTTAATTTCTACATTGACACATTGTACAGCAGCTGGTATGCACATACTCTGCTCAGTTGTAAATTGCTTCTTGGTTAAAAAACTCCAGGTTGCTCATTTTCAAGGGAGGCAGATGGTACTTTTAGTAAGAAGAATTTGTCTAGGACTGCCAAAGTACTCCTTGCCTACACCATGAAATCCTTAATATTCACTCAAACCATTACTACAGTAGGCACATTGTGCCTTTGTGAGTGTCATCTAATGTACCTTCTCCCCCCTCCATCATAGTTCTCTGCCCTGTCCATACTGCAGCATGATTTCAAGTAGCTGGTGAAAGGATAAAGCCCACAGCCTTCTGATCTTCTAGTATTTGAGATAAGCAGTGTGCTGATGTGTGACCATTGTTGCTAAATTTCTTTTTTGTCATTTGTAATGAAAGTGCACTGAAAGTGTTCCTATTCCTGACAAAGTTAAGTTACATATAAAGAAGTACAGAAGTATGTGCACTTTGCTTACCTCAGCTTATTGTTGATTCCTGAAAACAGCAATTATGTTGGTGTTCAATTTTAGAAAGATTGGATCTCTGTTTCCTGAATGATAACTGTAGAGGGCAGGTGGTGGTGGTATTGATGACAATTAATTTGTTTTGCTTGTATTCCTTTTGAAAAAAAAATGGAAAATAAAATAGATAATTTCTAAAAGGGCATCCTATTAATGTCATCATTGATGTTAACAAATTAATTTAGTGTCATTTTAAAGGATTATAAATTTGGGATGGGGAAGGTTAGGGGTTGATTCATAACTTACAGCTTCTACTACTAAATGCTGTGAACTTGCCTGCATCAAACACCGCCTGATGACTGGACATGAGGATACCAAAGTCATTTGTACAGATGACTCTGTGGAATAAAAGTGTGAACCTTGGATTTTCCTGCTGATGGCACTGTCGACGGTGGAATACCTTTTATACTTCAGTACTAAAAGGGTTATGAGCATAATTCATAGCAGCAATTTTTTCCTTTTCTTTTCTGTTTTTTTGATTCCTTGCAGGTAAGCATTGGCTACCCCAGGACTAACTGCAGCCGGTGCTTGGGAATGAATTAGAAGACTGTGGCACCTGGGGCAGCTTCATATCGCTGCCAGTAAGTGTTTGTTTCCATTCCCTAATTTCTCTTTCCCTTGAATGCACTCATACTTCCAGAGCTGTAACTAGGGTGAGACGACGAAGACGACTGCCCCTGTTGCAGGTTGTCAGGAAGCACCATCGGCAGATGTCAGTGATACAGGAGTGCAGTCCTTTGGATAATAGAATTCTGATCCTGTATTATTGGCTCTGTTTAAGCACTTGGTTTGAGGTGTGTGTGTGTGGTATTAACTGTGGCAAGCTGCTTGTTACAGTTTTAATAAGCAGCTTGGTATAGCTGCAAGTGTGAAGACCTCCTTTGTTTTTTTTTTAAGGCTGTTCAACTTTGATAAGAGCTTTGGAATCTGCACAGGGCTCCTGATGTAGCTAGATACAGCTTTGGCACATCCCACGTCCAGCCATAGAAGTTTGCAGTGCATCATCCCACCTCTGCTTAAATTTAGCCAATGCTTCTGCTGCTCTTCCTTACATTGCCATTGCCTTAGACGCCAAGACTAGTAATCAAAACTAGATGACCTTGACCATAGGTCAGGACTTTACCCTGCTATACTAAATTTTCTTTATTCATGTGGTAATGCTGGTAGATCGAGCACTATCCAGTAAGAGTGGGAGACTTTTAAATATTGGACCACTTTCTGACTGAAGGATACATTTCTATTTATATTTTTGTATGGAAATAACTGAAACCGGCTGCAAATGTCTGCATTGGTCCAGTATATTTTGCCTTCTACATTTTGCAATGTACAAGGAGCACTAAAGCTACCCTCTCAACTACTCATCTAGTCTCCACTCTTCTATATGCCTCACCCATCTTTACTAATCTAAAAAAGGGTGAGCTCACAAAATTTGAAAGCTGCTACAATAAAATAGCCAAATTTGCTACTGACCTTAACTATAGAGTACACCATTGCTCAGCACTCAAACACTTGAATTGGCTCAAACTACCCAACCTGCTTAGAACCAGCTTGTTACCCTGCACAGTGTAATGCACCAACCTGAAAAAGTCCCTGCTCTACATACTCTAGTGCAACCCTATAGTAGCACTTGCCCTCTTCATTCAGCTAATAAAGCTCTGTTAACAATTTCCAAAATTAATAACCTAGCTAGCCAGTCCCTCTCTTCAGCAAGTACAACTAGGCATTGAACTCCCTTCCCCCTGACATACGATCAATTACTGATAAACACCACTTTAAAAAAGAACTTGAGTCACTCTTGCTTAAATCTAAACTGTGTAACTGTCCATTTCTCCCTTAGCAATTTACACCACACCTCCCTCCCTCACCACAGTGCAGACATTTTTCTCTTTTATTGTTTATGACTGATATGATACAATCTTTAAGTCTAGTAATTTTCTCTATTACTGTTTATGACTGATATGATGTAATCTGATGTAATAATATTATATAATCTGAATGTATTGTGTAATACTTGCTTAGTGAATGTTTGCCATTCTTGTGGAGTTTTTCTCCCCAGGCCTCTGCTGAAAAAGGACTTGTGTCCAGTCGGAACTTCCCAGAAAACAAATGTTAAATAAATGTAAATGTACCACAACAATGGTGAAATACTCCTCTGTTTAAGATAGTTAATTAGTTTTAGTAATGCTATGAAAGAGCTAGTTTTCCCTTGATATAGACTTCCTTTGGTACACAGAAGAGCAAGCTTGCTTAATTAGTTTACTCTTTTGAATGTTTTGTATTTACTCCATCACTAAACCAAGTGCTACGCTATTGGAAGAAGAAATGAAAAGACCTTAAAAGATATCTCACATTCTTGTAAACGACTAAATTCACAAAAATTCATCACAAAAGTTGGCATTTCTTAGCAACTGCTCAGTCCTCCCTCCTTCCTCCTTGCAGCTGACCAACAGCCACCACCAGCTCCTGTCCTTATTGTCTTAAGTCTTCTGGACCTGTCTTAGTCTTCCCCTTGGCTTAAGGCAACCCATATCCTGCACTGATGAGATCATCAATGATGCAGAGGCAACATCATAATCCTGCCAAAGGAGTGCAGCCTAACCTCCACCATAATATTTCAGCCTTGCAAAGTCTGCAGTGGCTGCCTTTAGGAGGTGCTTTTGCATTTCTTCACATGCACAACTCCCTTACCAAGAGGTATTCTGCTTGTAGCGAGGAGCTTGTCTGGCTCTTATTGCTGCTGTTGTAGCAAGCCTATGCAGTTTCCCTTCTCCCAGGATGGGTGAGCTGGCACTGACAACTCACTCCCATCGTCACATGCTCAGCCCCTCCAGTGCCCATGGGCTATCTGGGTTGCAGTCAAGGATTTCTCTCTCTGCGTCACAAGGCTAGGAAGAGACTGCTTACTATTTTTTTACATTTTTTTTTTCAAAAGGCATGCTGGCAGACCAGGCTGAGGTTAGGGTGGTGTTCTTTAGTCATGTTTGTGTTATGCCATTGTAGAATGCTGTGATAGTTTTGCCCACAACTAAGAAATTTTGTCTGTTTTCTATCCAATTTGCTTACAGCATATATAATGGACTCCTATCAGCTGATAGAGTTTTCAGAAACTCAAAGTTCGTATTGGCGAGATAATATGATTGAATTTCTGAAAACTTGAAGCTTTTGAATGGAGATCATGGTACATTGAGGGATCAGGACATTTACAATTTTCCTCAAGGTAGTGTGATCTCGAAGTTGGTATATATAATTTGCAGGGATAGGGGGCATACCTCCCCCCACTGCAAAAATGAAAAAAAAAAGATTTTTTTTGGGGGGAGGGGGTCATCTCGCTGATAAGAATTTCAAGTTTCTTAAAACTCTGTCAGCTGACATGGATTCATAGATATATACCTAAGAGTAAATTCTAAGGTCATATATTTTTATGTGGCATTATATTTATTAATAAAAAATAATGCACCATTTAGTTCCTAACAAGTCGAATATCAAGTGATGCTATTTAGAATTTTAATGCAAGTTAACGTGGCATAGAAAGTCTACACTCTGAATGCAAAATATAAGGATTGCTTTTTCAGGTATATCTTTTAGCAACATAGTTAGTGGTGGCATTTGGCACATTGGTGCCTGTGATTTATATCTGGAGTTGGAAATGTGAATATTGTAAGAGAGCATAAATTACATGCAAAGTAGTTTGAGTCTTTTGGTCTTTGTTCTACCAGGATTCCAGCAGTATGGCAATAGTTACAGTAGTGCAACCCTCTTTCTTTTCTAAATCTACAGTATAAGGGGCTAAAGTGATGGAGAACAAAAACGGTCTTTATGAATGGTTGATACTGGCGTCTTTTCATACCTACTCATTCTGAAACTGGAATGTCTGTGTTTGTAAAACTGATAGTCTACCTTGCCCACAAGACTGTCTACTGTTTGTAAGTGTAATAAATGGTAAAAGGGTGTAGGCACAGAGGATGAATGAAGTTCAGAACCAAAACTGGATGATACTATTCTCCTTAGCGACTGCATTCAAAGTCCTACTGACTCCTTATTATTGGACATATATTCATATTGAACATATATTTCTAAAGTAGCAGAACGAATTCTAAGAATTAAACCTATATGGGAGTGGAGAAATGAGTTTACCACTAGGGATAAAGTACAGTTGCGTACACTTAGTATAAATGTAGATGATCTAGTGTATTCACTGTTGCAGTCCTGACTTGTGAGATTTCCTGCCGTAAAAGCCCTTGGCCAGCTCAACTACCAGAGAAAAGAAATCCCCTTCCTCCTGGTGGATGTCCAATCTGATGTCAGTATGCTTGCGTAAAAAGGGAGCCTATGCCATGAAATCCGTTTTTTCTTCCCCTTAGAAAATAGGAGCCCCCAGGAAGAACAATAAAAGCAACAGTCAGACAGAAACCTAAGCAAGGAAGGGTGCAGGAAGAAGGGGGGGGTTCCCTTGGCTTGAGAAGAAGATAGAAGTAGACTACCATAGTAGGCAGGGGGGAAGGAGGAGGGAGGGAAAGAAGACTGAAACAATGAATACACTCGAACATCTACGTTTATGGTAAGTGTACACAACTGTACTATGTTGTTTGTGTTTCACTGTTGCAGTCCTGACTTGTGGGATGATTCCAAAAGCTGAGATGCGGGTGGATGAAGATTAGGAAGAGGAGAGGATGTCCTGCAGGATGGCAGTGGTAAATCCTGCTCTAGACCTGGAAAAGGCTGATAAGTGGCAGTGTTTGTTAAAGGTATCTACAGATGACCAGGTAGCTGCTTCAGGAAAGCAGCAGAGATAGCAGCAGGCCTAGTAGAATGAGTCCTGACAGCTTCAGGTGGCTTTTTACCATGATGGCTGTAACAAAAGGAGATACAGTGAGAGATCCACTTGGAAATGGCCTGTTTGGAAACTGGTTTCCCTTCAGAACCAGTGGCAAAGGACACAGAGTTGGTCTGATTTTTCTGAAAGATTTAGTTCTTTCAAGATAGTAGCAGAGTTGCCTATGTACATCCAAGGAATGAAGGATTCTCTCCTCATGGTTCTGAGATTTGGGTAAGAAGGTGGGTAGTTGTATGGCTTGACTCAAGGATGTATCAGTGACCACCTTGGGCATAAAGGATGGATTAGTCCTGAGCAAGACTCTCTGGGTGGAAGATGAGCAATGCTTCCACTGCCATAAGATCCTGCAACTCCGAGAAACCCCATAGCCGAGGTGATAGCCAGCAAAAGAGCAGTCTTCCAAGTTAAAAACTTTAAATCAGCAGAAGCTGTCAGTTTGAAGGGATGAAGGGTCAAATTTTCTAGAACAAAATTGCGGTCCTATGGGGGGAGCGTTGCCTCTTGTGAGATCTAATGTAGATCACTCCCCTAAGGAATTGTCATAGCAGGGGGTGAGAAAAGACGGGAGGAAGAGCAGGGATGTGGGCTGAAAGGGCAGAGGTGTGAATTTTGATGGAAGAATAGGATTGGCCTTTGCCAACCAAGGTAGCCAGGTAATCTAAAATGTCAGAGATCTTGGCTGAAGCAAGATTGAGGCCTTGCTTCTGGCAGCAGATGGAATATTTCCCACTTGAGTATGACTTCCTAGTGCTAAGCCATCTGGCCTCTTTAAAAATATTTTGAACTTGCTTGCTTAGATTAGACTCTGTGCTGGATGCTCTAGGAGTATCGAGGCTGAGAGCCTGAGTGACTGCAGATTGGGGTGCAGAATCTTTCCCATGTCTCGAGTCAGAAGGTCCACTCTCTAAGGTAACTGCCACTGATTTTCATTGGTTAGACTGAGTAGCATAGGATACCAATGCTGCCTTGCCTAGTCTGGGGCTATCAGGATGATCCTTGTGGCCTCTTTCCTGATTTTTGGAAGGGGCTGAGGAAGTAGCAGCAAGGGAAAATGTGGGTCCAAAGAAAAGAGATGGCATCTGTCTTCTGGGCTGAGTGTACTCCTGGAGCAGAATCTTTCCATTGAGCATTTCCTTTGGTGGCAAAGAGGTCTGTCTTTGGGGATCCATATCTCTGGACTATGCTGAGAAGTGTTTCCGAAGCAGATGCCATTCATGGGGATCCATCAAGTTCCTGCTGAGGTGATCTGCTAGAGTGTTTTGAATACCTGGAAGGTATTGTGCCAGGAGGTGTAACCCTAGAGAGTGAGCAGTCTCCAAAACCTGCATAGCTAGTTGACATAGAGGGTAAGAATAAGTACCCCTGCTTGTTTATGTACCACATGACTGTGGTATTGTCTGTGTTGACTAACAGGACCCTAGTTTCCATTTTTCCTTGAAAGCTACCAGGCCCTTGTGCACTGCTGTAAGTTCTTTTCAGTTCATGTACTTGTCTCTGACCTGAATTTCCCATTTCCCTTGGGAGTGGAGATGATTGAAATGAACCCCCAGGCAGTCTCTGAGGCATCTGTGGTAAGTGTTTGCCCTTGAGGAATGAACCTGAAAGAATGGCCCTGATTCTAAGCACAAGGCTGTGCCCACCATGCAACTTCCTCCTTGACACAAGGAATCAGCTGAATTTCGATCACCAGGGATTGAATGTGCTGGCACCACACATTCTTGAGTTACCATTGAAGTTTACTCATGTGCAGCCTGGCCAGAGGAATCGTGAGGAATAGAAGATGCCATGTAGCCTAGCACTGTGAGAAATTCCTTGAGTGAGAGGCCTTGATTCTGCATAATACTTCAAAAGTATTGAGTCTGAAAGGAGACATTGTCTGGAGGGAGGTAGGCCTTTTGAATGGACAAATCCAGAAGAGCCCCCAGGAAACCATCCTAGTGGAGGGTTCTGTATTGGATTTGCATATATTTATGGTGAACCTCAAAGGTGAGGAGATCCCTGATGAGCTTTGACAAAGAATCATAGCTTGTATTAGACAGTCTAGGGTAAATTTGGACTCCTCTTGTTCTGCAGAAGGCAATCACAGGGACTAAGCCCTTTGTGAAAATCCTGAGAGCAGTAGATAAGCCAAAGGGCAGTGCAGAGAATTGAGAGTGACTCATACCTGTTCTGAAATGTAGAAAGCTTCTGCATGATTCCTCTATAGGAATGTGCAAGTAAGCATCTTTTAGATCCAGGGTGATCATTAAGGCGTGAGGAGCTATCATGGACAAAAGCTTTTGAAGAGTCGACATCTTGAATTTTAGTACAAACAGGAACTGATTGAGGGTGGACCAGTCTAGAATAGGGCACCAAGAGTCTTATTTTCTGGAAACCAGAAAGAGCCCTGCATAAAATCCCTTTCCCTTTTGGTGTTCTGGGATTGGATCCACTGAGCCCTGTGAGCACAAATCGAGAATTTGGGAAAGGGCTTCTGCCCTTTGATTTTTGTGGTATGTCTGCATAATCTGAGTACTTTAATGGCTTTTAGAGACTCACTTTCAAACCATTTGAAATAATGTTCAGAACCCACTTAGCTGAAAGAATGAAGGACCAGAGCTAGCTTTCCTCCTAGTCTTCCTCCTATTCTTGTGGGGGTCGGCAAGGAGAGGGATAGGGAGGACTCAATGTTGCTCTCTGCTAGGATCTTGTGAACTAGAATTCCCTTGCCTGGGAGGGCCACTACTTGGGCCTTTGTGACTGATGCTGCCTTTGATTTATTTCCATTCCAGTGTTTCCTCTGTCTGCTTTTAGACTGAACGGGAAAGATCTGTGTTTAGTGGGAAAGTTCAGCTGAACCTAGGAGGCTGAACTTTGAGGAAGTCTTTCACAGTCTGCATATATTTACTTTATCTTCCATCTTTTTGAGCACAGCCTCAGCTTTAGGCCCAAAGAGGACATCTTTGTCCAAGGGGGCATCCAGAAGGTTGGGCTTGACATGGTCAAGCTGAGTTTGCTCTCTTAGCTAAATGTGCATTCTAATGACAGAAGCAGTGACTGCAGCTTGGCTAGTGCCTCCATAGCATTGTAGCCACAGTGTAAGGAATGTCTAGCCACTTTGGGAACTAGAGTGGCAAAGGTACAGCAATTCTTTAGAAAAGTTCTTGTCCTCAAAAGAAGAAAGCTTTTGCTTCAGCTGATCCAAAACAGTTTGCTGATATTTGATCAAATGAAAGTGGCAGTTAAGGGCGCTCATGGCAAGTATGGCAGAAGTGTAAACTTTTTTCTCAAATCTGTCAAAGGCCCTGCTTTCTTTGTCCGTAGGTAAAGGGTTCTTAGGGGAACTGGCTCTTGCTTCTTTGGGTCCTGGGGTGACCATCTCTGGATCAGCAGAATGATTCTTGGAACGGAACTTGTGGGAGTCCAGCACCTTATAAAAACCTGTCTGTTTTTTTGAGGGAGCAGGAGGAAGAGAATATAGATTTAAGGAGTAATCCATAAAAAACATTCTCTACAACCTCTAACACAGGAGGAATAGCCAAAGATTTGTGCTCTGGCAAGACAAGGAACTCCCTAAAGTTTTGAATTGTATTGTAGGTATTTCTGGGTCTCCCACTGGAAATGTTCCCTCATAGCATGGAGAGTTTTCCCAAAAGTGTTGTCCTCGTGGCGGGGGGGGGGGGGTAGAATCTCTTTTTAGAATCAGAAGACAGACTCCTCATGGTCCGAATCCTCCTCAGAATCTAGAGGATCAGAAAACTTCAGGAGTTTTTCCTTCTTTTGCTGGGGAAGATTCCAAAGGGGGTTGCTTAGATCTAACTATGTAAATAAGGTCTTCAGCTAACTTCACCAGGTCTTGCTGATATCCCTGTGCATGGGGTCTGGCAGGCCTAAGCACAGGGCCTGAAGTACTCTTCTTTGAGGTAGCTTTGGCCTTGGGCCTAGGTACATCCACAGTCGTGACGCCAGTTTCCCTAGAAGAATGAGCCACATGTACAGGCTGACGCCGCAGAGGAGCATCACTGGTAAGAGCAGTCATTGGATACTGAGGCCTGCTGAGTGTCTTTGGACCTGACTGATTGATTAACCAAATGCTAAGGCCTGTGTAGAAGATGAGGGACCCGACATCCTGTCGGATTCTGGATGGGTCTCTACAGAGGCCTGCTGCACCACCTCAGTCACAGAAGGGGGCTGCGAAAGTACCTCACCTTCAGCGATCCCCAGCCTTGGGGAACTGGCAGATGGAGAAAGGTTGTCATCCAAGGCCCTAAGCCTGAGTCTTTTTTCCTTATCCTTCTTATAGTTAGGGAGCTTGACCTCAGAATTACTGGTAGACACCACTGGACATAGCAAAGAAGATTGAAGACTAAGGTGCCTAGCTAAGATCTCTTCCCTATGCCTAATAGTCCTAGAATTGAATCCCACACAGAAACAACAATTTAGAAAGTAATGATCTGGGCCTAGACTGGTGACACACAGTGAATTGAAGTGTCAGTGTGAGATTTTCTTACCATAGCGGAGAATTGTTAACTTTATTTGACGTGGGTTAAAGTAAGAAAAAAAAATCCACAATGGGGTACTAAGCTTTCAGATTACTTCTCTTTGGTGCAGACCAATCGATGCACTGAAATACTGTTTTGGGATCCAATGGCAAGAAAAGGCCGATATCATGACACCAGCTGGCTCCCTTTATACCCAAGTGTACTGACATTAGATAGGATGTTCATCAGTGTTAAGAGGAGGGGTATTTTTCTCTGGTAGTCAGGCCAGCCAAGGGCTTTCATGAGAGGAAATTCCACAAGTCAGGTCTGCAACAGTGAAACGCAAAGAACTTCTGCAAGTTAGCTTACAGAAAAGGGGCAAGAGGGAGATGGAATTTACTGCAGAAAATTAACAAGGGGCCCACAGTATTGGGAGCAAATAACTAGGGAGGGAAAGTTTAACTAAGTGGGATAAGGTCAAGCAGGAGTTTGGACTCCAGGTCTGAAATTAACTTCCCTACCAGGGACTGATAAACTATAGGCAAACAGTAAGGGATAGAAATTCTAATGAAAGACCAAATATGGCGGAGTTGACTCTAGATCAGAAATGGTTATTACAAAAGGAATAATTAGGAGGTCATATAAAATATTGCCTGATAACTGTAACAGTCAATCAGTGTAATTTAGAAAGGATTGCCTTTCCGTTTCTTTTTGCAATCTAGCAAAGAACAACAGAAAGGCATCTCTATGACTCCCAAGTGTGCAGGAACATTCAGAAGGCTTGGAATTTTTTGCTTGGAAGCATTTATAAAGATATTTGCATACCCCAAGCAGACTTCAGATAAATTTTCCTTAGGTAGCAAGTGCTGGAGGTATGATGGGAAAGGGGGGGTGGAATTCGGAATATGTTTTCTGGGAATGTAATAAGTTGGCACATTGTATTTCCATATAGTGTGTTTTGTCAGAAGTATTGGGGGAGCAAATTGTAACCAAGTAAACAAATCTTTTAATCCTACTAAGTTTAATGTGACTGGCTGCCAAGTACTAGAAAATGGAAATCAAAATCTACAAACAACTGTAACTAGAAATACTAAACATTGTAAAGGAGAAAAAAGAACTGGAAGTGGGATCTTAATTATATAGAAATAAATGGAGTATGTGGGAACAATGCATGCAGAATAATGTTCAAGAGAAGGAGTAAGGTTTAAGGGAAGGAAGAAATTTAATTTATGTAATGTTTTAGTGAATGACTGTTGAAAAGGAAATGCGTACAGTGCATGTGTACTTATGTGATGGTTGTGATTTCATAAAAATGTTTATATAAAAAAATGGATGTTTCAGCCATGAAGCAGTCTGAAAAATGTTTAAAATTTTACACTTTTTTTTTTCTTTCAAGGCTGCAGTTCTTGGTGAAGAATGGAGACCAATTGAAGCCAAGCAGGCAGCAGAGAAAAAAGGGCATCCTGCTCCAAGCATGAAAGCACCTCCTGAGAATCCTCCACCACGACCCCCAGCTGAGATGAGGAGGAAATGGACTGATGGAGTACCTCCAGAGACTTGCCATGTCAACCCTGTAGCCATCACTGATGCAGATGTGTGAAATTCCAGAAGGCCATTACCAAGGATGAGGGACCATGTGTTATAAATCTACTCCACGAATGTGTGAATCCTCAGGTTTAGATGAAGCAGCTATGCTTAAAAACTAAATTACCTGCTGTGGCTTACCTTTTATGCCTTCTGTCACTGATCATAACTTGTCATGTTTTGATGACCACAGTTCACCACTTGTAGTTTGCTTAGTTATATTCCTTTGACCATGCTGATGTTTTATTAGGTGAAGCAGAGTAGACTCCGACTCCCTTGATGCCCCATGTAGTCTGACAGTTATAATGAGTGATACTTTACCATCCTGCAGCATCAAGGGGATGTGTCTTTTGCATATTCTAGTTTACTGCGTTTGGTTTTGTCTTGCAGTTGGATCTCTTGTGGTGTAAGAGCTTGTTATATCTGATGCTGATGCTTGCTTTTAATATTGTGGCCTGCTGTCATCCTTGATGTTTCCTTCCGTCTTAAAAAGTACTTCCTTTACATGCGCTGTGATTACACTGCACTTTATTGAGCCTGTTAGATCATAAAGCACTGTAAGGATGCATGTCAAGTCATACTGCACTGCATAATCTTATCCAGTGATGACTTCATCAGATAGGAAGCAGTGGCCACTGCACAGTAAATTTGTGGTCAGCCTCAGTGATGTTACACATTGATATGTGCACATTTCATTCTGGTATACTCGCATCCCATTCATTTCATAGTGCTTGCTGTAGGCTGCTTTTCCGCATTTAGCCCTGTGGTCTAGAGTTGACATTGATGTTCCCCAGTGCCATGAAAAGTTAGAGAACTTTGCATGTTGCCTGGTAGCTCATCATGTCTACCTTTTGTGGCTATGTGTTTTCTCTGGTGACTCTAGGATAAAAGACTACCTTTATGCTGGGTTAGGCTTGTTCAGTTACATTACGGAATTGACTCGATTTGTATGTTCATAGGTTCTTAGGTGTGTACTAGACTGTTGGTGAGTTTTTAAGCCTAACAGGTTCTTAGGTGTGTACTAGACTGTTGGTGAGTTTTTAAGCCCAACAGGTTCTTAGGTGTGTACTAGACTGTTGGTGAGTTTTTAAGCCTAACCCTGCATTCCAATTTTCTGACAAGTTTATATTTGAAGGAAAAAACTTGTCTTTACTATATTTGTATAAAATATTATCTTTTAATACTTTACTATAGTTAAATGTATAGTCAAATGATTTTCTATTCCATTTTTGTATTATATTTTCTTAGGTACTTTTAAATTTCTATGGAGTGTAGGTCATATTTTGCGTAGGAGCCATCCATCAGATAAAATAATGGAAATGTTTAAAACAATTCTTCTGAGTGATGTAAATGTGCTTTATTGTAATATAAAGAAAGCATTTATGGAGTCTGAGCTGGTTGCATCTTTGTAAACATCTGCCAGATTGGGCTTAGGTCAGTTCTGGGTCGATGTCTGCATTCTGTCTTGAGTTGTGGTAACACCTGTATTATATCTAATATAACTGAAGTCCAAAAACTGAGAATAACTTAACATCCTTGTGAAGTAAAACCAAAATAATCATCAGGCAGTATTTAAAAGCCCATTGTTCATTTTAAATGTGTGTTTTTTTGACTACTTGAGTACATTCTGTATGATTTATCCAAATGCTATGAATTTAAATATTGTAATTGTTCATGTTAACGTTTCTTGCTTATCACACAGTACTGAGCCTGTGTGTGTTTTAATTACTGCATACACAGTAAGGGGAGTGAGCATACAATGTCTGCTAAATTATTTAATTTATTTTTATTGATTTTATTGATTGATAAAGTTGTAGCTTTTGTATCTTTTTAGATGTAACTGCTGCAAACATGGTAAGCTATTTTTTTCTGCTGTTTTGCTCCATTTTTTGGCAGTGTGATGTAGTGCTAATTAAATTGTTGCAAAGCAAAATAAAATATTTTCTCTAACTTGTTTTTAGCAATAATTCCTTGGATCCAGATGCCATTGCTAAATTTTATACTACTGTTCACATTGTTTTCCTTGTAATATTTAATCCAAAAAAATTCTTTGTAGTTTAAATATTTGGTTGTTATTGCTTACTGATGATATTTGCAAATATTTAAAAATTATTTCAAAGCCTTCTTAAATATTTGCTAATTAGATTAAAAAATATATCTTGGGTCAGTTGCCTCCTTGGGGCTGATCTGTACTTTCTCTTGTTGGGGTAGGAGCCCTGCCTGTTCAGATGAAATATACTTTTCCTTGCATATACTGCATTTTGTCCCTGGTGGCCTGGGGAAATGTTCTTCACAGATTATCCAGCTGCAAAGTTGATATGTACTTGTGAGTTTGGAGGCTGTACCCTTCTAGATGCCATGCTCTTTCTGACAGGCTTTGTGCAACTTGAGGTTTGCACTAGGAATATCCCTACCCTTCCAAAGCAGCAAAACCATCACAAGGCCAGCTCCCAGACTCCGCCAGCATATATGCCGATCTCTTGGTTTCTACCAGGTAAGTGGTAACAGCTGCCCCACCAGCACATTGACATTCTCCCTTTTTCTGAGAGAGGCAAGTGGGAAAATACTCCGTAGTCTCACTTCCTGCATCATCTCCTGTACCACATGGGATAAATCATTCAGACCCAGGTTGTCTGGATCGTAGTCGTCCTTAACACAGGGCTGACCCAACACATTTCATTCTGTTGTTCATTTTTTATTGTCCTTTTAGTCGAGTTCAAAGTCCTAGACAAATTTATTCCCATCCTGGCCCTTAGATGGAGTAAGACAGAGATCCTGAATGGAGTAGTAACCCACTGAATTGCGCGCGCACACACACACACACACACACACACACACACACACACACACACACACACACACACACACACACACACACACAGAACAGTACCCGTTGCAGGCAGTTTGGAGGATAGCCAATTCAGCTTTGTGAAAGCAGTTGCAGTAGTACACATTCCGGGGTTAACTGTTCTAGCTGTAATATGAGGATGTCCTCAGAAATGGTTTAGTACAGCTGTTGTATACTCTACCATTTAGCATCATTTTGATACTTGTTATACATTTAGAACCATAAGAAATACTGCAGTTTTAGCATTTGTAAACATTAAATGCTCGTTTGCTGATTGTCCTTGATTTCTGTCAGCTGTCTTTCTTCATTTTTCTGTAATTTTTGGAAGGATATTTGGAGAAAACACATGCAAATGGGAGAAGAGGGCTGCTTAATACAATTCTGTTCATCATGTTTATTTATTTATTTACATTTATTTATCTATTTGCATTTGTTGGCCAAGAAAGCCAGACTGGACCATGAGCACCTTTTCAGCAGAATATTAACGTAAGTCTTTCTTGGTCTTTCACCCTTAATCCAGCATTTTGACCTAACCAGTATTGTCCACCCTTGTTAATTCGTTTTAATCTGTGGTCAGTGGGGTGGTTAGCACTTCCTCATATCAGACATGGGTGTTTGTACTCAAGGATTAACCAAAAACCTAGGTTTCTCTGTTGTCTTGTTTGTGTGTCCTTTGTTTTAAATTTACAGTTCCTGCCCCACCACAGATGTGCACACTTCTGGGAAACATTTTTTTGGGTCTGCTGCATTTTTGGAATACACAACGTGTCTTGACACTTGTCAATGCAGCTTTGTATTAAGGTTTTCAGTCTTTGAGCATTACTTGATTTGGAAGACAACTTTCTGCTATGTTGCTACTTTCTGTGAAGTACATGAATGCTCATGATCATATCTCACGCTTTGATTCTGATTTGGTTTACGTGGGGTGGCAAGGGTTTAGATCCTTTAGTCTCCTCTAGTATTCAGTGTGCTAATCCTACACCCGTATTATAGTAACCCCATGTACTTTATTTGTGTGTGTGGTTTTTTTTTTTTTTGGGGGGGGGGCTGCCTCCTGTACTCTGTGATTGATTAGGAGATTGGCAGTGATAAGGACACCACAAATCAAATTCCTTATGTTTTAGTTATGCAAGTTCTGAAATACTGTTGCCTTTTTCCATTGCCTTGATGTTTAGTTTTACTACATTTTAAACTTAATGTAAATTGCTAAGGAACTGAGCTCAGGCTCTTTGAAGCAGACAGCTGAAGCCCTAACTGTGACCCAGTTGACCCAAGTTTAAATACGGACTCAGGCACTGGAAGAGCTGAATGAGGTAGGGTGGGACTGAGTGACTAACACTGGCTTACCCATTCTGGGGGGGGGGGGTGTTGCTGGTCAGTTGATTTCCCACTTGCCAAGTGCAGGTTCACAGGTTATAGAGTCTGTTGACCAGGGTTTCATAGACTTGGTGAAGTTATCCTTCATATGTTTGTCAGTTGGGGGCTTACACACATTGTAGGAGGACATAAGGAGCCCCTGTGGTGATGTGGGAGCCCTGCTGACTGTCACTATGATGGCCCCTGCAATTAATTCTCACCTAACAAGAAACCGATTTCACCCTTGAAGGAATGAATGGGCCATTGTCTCATGGTGAGGGTGCATGATGGTAAGCAGGTAGTAAGCCACCCATATATCATTTGTAAAGGAATTGTCTACAACAAATTCACCATCTTCATGTAGCCACATAATAACATGTAGTTATACACTTTGTGATGTGGTGTTAATTATGAAATTATGTGAACGTTTTCAATTGTATTTTACTTGCTCTACTCCTTAATTAGTGGATTTTATTACACTTGCAATTTCATTGTGTGTTGCTACTTTATTTACTTCAGTATGAAAAAAGAGGGTCATGACTTTTGTTTAGTCAATTAACAAGATGGAAATGAGCCAACTCTGAAGGATGATGGTTTTATCCATTACAAATTCAGTGATTACAGGCTCCGCTCTTAAAAAGTTTAAAGGGAGAAAAGCAGGTAAAGAGGCTAATATATACTTAAATGAAGCAGGCTCCCCCCAGGTGTCCATCACTACACACCTTGGGTTAAGTATGTTAAAATAAAGAACTATTTTAACTTTTGGTTGTATGCCTGTAGGACATGAACCTAGAAATGTGAATTAATGAGAACTGTTTTGACTACAAGTAATGTAGCCATTCTGCAACATGCATGTGCTTGTACAAAAATGTGCTTTGTTCCTTTACCTGGAGTTTGAAGTATTCCTTTCTGTGTGCCTGTATAAAAAATGTACATGTGCACATGTGTTAAGAAGTATGCTTGTGTCATTGTTGAGAAAAAAAGTCCTTTGTTTGTACGGAGAGGAGACATTTGCCTGTACTGAGATGTATTGCTGTGTTATAGTTTGTGCTGATAATTCTTCTGCCTATTTGGGAGAATCCATACCTTTACTATGAAATATTCATATGTCTATTCCTGTACTGAGAAATTTGAACCTTGAAATACAAGCTGATGTGTGGACGTACCTTCAGATCAATGTATAGCTGAATCTGCTGCATTGTGTAGCTCATCTGTAAGTCATTAAGCAGTGTTTGTTTTTTCTCTCTCTCACAAAATCATGATGTTCTATGAGTTTCACTGTTGCAGTCATCACACTTTGAGTTATCCTGCCAGGGGTAGCCCTCAGTCGGCCCGAATACCAAAGGTTTAGTATTTCTGTGTCTGTTGCTGTCGCTCCAGGACTGGCATCAGGTAGTCAGTGGTATAAAATCAGGCAGCCGACACCATTACATCAGTCTTTCTTGCTGAGGAGCCCGAAGTAGAAGCAGTTCTCACAAGTGCCGGTCGGCTGCTACCTGAGTTTCTTTTCCGAATTGAAGTTGAAGTCTTCTAAAGCTAAGTACCCCATTGGGGATCACTTTTTCTTGCTCTAACCGATATCAGAAAAAGTTAACAATTGTCTCGCCTGTGGAAAGCAAATACCACACCGAGACTTCCATTCTTACTGCTTCACCTGTTTAGGTCCAGACCACGATGTACCTCGCTGTCTCTTTTGTGCTTTGTTCAATGCCAGAGCTATACGTCGTCAGGCCCTTATTGCCAAATATTTTACCTCTCTGTCACTGTATTCCGATATGGCTTTGGTAAGCCATCCGGCTACTGATCTTCAAAAAAAAGTAAGGATAAAGACAGAGACAGACTGCACAGGTCCAAAACTGCCGATGATGCTTCCGTTAAGCTAGTCAGTTTGCCGGTCCTCAGTGAGGTGCTTTCGCAGCCCCTGATGCCCGCTTCTGTGGATTTGCAGGCCACTACCGAGACCCATTCATAGTCCGGTATGCCACGAGACTTCTTGGACTAAGGATCCTGTGGATGTCTTTACCTTGAATGGGTCCGGAGCCACTCAGCAGGCACCAGCTTCCGAGGAAGTTCTTCACACTACCGATACTCGACACAAACCGATGACTTCTTTCACGTCTTTAGTTCTTTCTAAAACTACCGAGTTTCTAAGGCCCAGGGTATGAACTACGCCTAAAAAATGACGACCCAAGCTCAGGCACCTGCTTCCATGCCTCAATCTCATATGCTTAAAATGGCGGAAGACCTTATGCTTATTAGAGGAAGCCAGCCTACCCCTTCCAAAAGAAAGAGACTTGTCCCCAGCAGTTTTATCTGACCAGGAGTCCGATGACTCTGAGGTGTCTAAATATGAAGACATGCAGCCCCTATCTGCTTATGAGGATTCAGATTCGGAGGAATCCATTCCTTCTACCTCTCCTCCAGAGGATTTTTCATTTAGTGAAATCCTACATACTTTAAGGGAGCATTTCCAATGGGAATGTCAGGACTATCCTCAGTCCAAAAAGAGACTCTGAATTTTATATTTACCACAGCACAGACCTTTAGCCATTCTTCCTGTCTTGGATGTTGTGGATGATGTCTTTATAGAATCCAGTTTGACTTCTGACACCTTTCCTCCTGCTCCCAGAAAACCTGACCGGTATTACAGAGTCCCTGACTCTCACAAATTCCTTTTCAAAAATCCTACTGCTGACCCAGAGGTCATCTCCCAAGGACCTAAAGGTATAAAAGCACCCACAGCTAAGAATCCCACTCCCTCGGACAGGGATTCCCAAGCTTTAGACAAATGGGGTAAAAAAGTATACACCTCTGCAACTCTTGCCATTAGAGCACTAAATTGTCAGTTCCACTTGCTGAAATACCAGCAACATACCATGGAACTCCTCAAGCAAAAAAAATCTAGCTTTCCTGCTTGTGCAAAAAATAAAGAATTACAGGAACTTATGCGTTCTACAAGCCACGTTACTAAACACACCTTGCAATGTGGCTTTGCCGTCCTAGAAGCATCTTGCAGGGCAGCAGTCACTGGTTCAGTACTTAGAAGGCATGCATGTCTTAAGGAACAGTATCTCTCCTCTCATTGGCTATGCCCTTGCACCATCCCCAGTTCCTCAGTCACCTGATTATTAACCTGACTCATCTCTCAGATACCCACACTCTTCTTCACTCTCCCTGTTGTGCACTCACCCTTAGCACAGTGTGCCTCACCCTGCCTCACATGGTGTGTAAAAATTGTGTAAGTGCAGATTATCACTATCTGATCTATTGAATACCTGCCAAGCACCAGAGTCTTTTGTTACTGTGTCACTTCTCTAATATTATTATTCTATTGTATATTGTTAAATGGTGTTATTAGTATATTGTTAAATGCTGTTATTAACTCTCTTAAGTAATTTCTTAATTATGTACATTTTTTTTTTTTTTTGGAGCTTTTCTCTCCGGCCCTCCACTGAAAATGGGCTCATTTCAGCCCAGTGGACTTTCCTGGTTAACAAAAGCAAATAAATAATAAATATAACAGACCTTGCCAGACCATGTCAAATCAAAACTATTGGACACACCATTGAACAAAGACAATTTGTTTGGCACTAAGGCAGAAGGGGTCTTAAAAAAAGATGGAAGAAAAAGCTAAATCTATGCAGACAGTTAAAGACTTCTTACAGGTCCAGCCTCCGAGGTTCAGTAGGCATTGCCCCTCCAAGCACTGGTCCTTTCCGGCTCCCTCCAGGCCAGCTCAGCCATGACCTAGGGGAAACAGACCCCCCCCCCGACAGCAATCCCAGGGAATGCAGAGATCTAAGCAATGGAGTTCTTCCACTTCAAAAACAGGGAGTGCTAAGCCACCCCCTTATGGGAAGAACTCATAATGACTTTACACCTCCACCCCTTACCTCTGCCCATCTGCTTGTCCCCCTAGGAGGAAAACTCTCCTCCCATGCAAACAACTGGCCTCTATTACCAATGACCGATGGGTCCTCAACATATAGTGTCCCAGGGATACAAATTTTATTTCCACAGTCTGCCAGCCCCAAAAGGGTTCCCAGATCTTCCTCCAAACCAGTGGGCAGAGGCCAAAAAAACAAGTCAATTCCCTGCTCTCCATGAGGGCAATACAGCCTGTTCCTGCAGACCAGATAGGCCAAGGTTTCTATTCCTAGCTTTTCCTTGTACCCAGAAAAGAGGGTACCTGGCACCCAATCCTTGCTCTGTCAAACACCTTCCTGGTGATACCAAAATTCAAAATGCTCACCCTCCAGCAGCTTCTTCCTGTGCTTTCCAAGGATGCTTGGTTAGCCACCCTAGACCTAAAAGATGCCTACCTACACATCCCAATCAGGGAATCTTGCAGGAAATTTCAAAGTTTCAGGGCAGGATCTATGCACTTTCAGTTATCTGCGCTTCCCTTTGGCTTATCTACTGCTCCCAGAGTTTTCACAAAATGTCTGGCTCCAGCCATTGCTTTTTGCAGACAAAGAAATATTCAAATTTACCCCTACTTTGACGACTGCCTGATTCAGGCAGACAGTCAGGAAAAGCTGTTACAGCAACTGACTTTTGTAAAGGACCTACTGACCTCCCTGGGGTATACTATAAATGAAAAGAAATCCAAACTAGTCCCCAGTCAAAAAATTGTATTCCTGGGAGCAAGCCTGAACACAGCATCCTAGTATTCCTTACTCTAGAAAAACGAGCCTACCTGACAGGCTACTTCTCTCAACTAGCCACCAGAACCCAGTTATCTGCTAGGAAAATCCTGCAAGCTCTAGGGTTCATGGCATCCTGCATTCTACTCATTCCATATGCCAGACTGCATATGAGGAAATTACAATGGTACCTAAAAAGCCTTTGGTGTAAACACTCAAGCCTTTGGTGTCAACACACAAGACCTGGAAACTATCATACCTATGATACCCTGTCTAAGGAAAGATTTTCTTTAGTGGGCAGCAGCATGCAACCACAACAAGGGTCTTCCCTTCTCACAACCACACGCCGCCCAGACGCTCACCACAGATGCATCAGATTATGCCTGAGTTGCACACCTGGACGGCAGGTGTATTCAGGGACATTGGAGCCCAAATCAAATACATCTGCACATCAACCAAAAAGAGATGCTATCTGTTAAGCATGCTCTGACAGCTTTCAGACCCCTACTCTCCCCGGGGCCTCTAGTGATCAAAACAGACAACACCACAGTGGTGTGGTATATCAACAAGCAGGGAGGACCTCACTCTTATCCTCTGTGCAAGCTTGCCATGACCCTTTGGAATATGGCTTCAGCCATGAAAATTCACCTGCTGGCACAATTCCTGACAGGCTCCCTAAACACTCTGGCAGACAACTTGAGCAGAAACCTGCCAGACCCACATGAGTGGCAACTAGACAACAGAACCTTCCACGTGATAACCCAGAAATGGGGCACTCTGAAGGTGGACCTCTTTGCCTCCCAGAACAGTCCCCAGCTCAGCAATTTCTGCACCAAGGAACCTCACAGCAAGGCCTGGAAAGTGGATGCTCTATCCTTCCAATGGGTAAACCGCTCGATCTATGCATTTCCCCCTCTATCCCTATAAGGGAGGAAAAACCAAGGGCAATTTTGATTGCCCCAGACTGGCCATACCAGCACTGGTACCTACTGCTGCACAACCTGTCACCCCTGCCACCATGGCACCTACCTCAGATCCCAACACTCCTGACTCAGAAGAATGGAGAATTCATGCAGCCACAATTGCAGACCCTGAACCTGGTGGCCCAGCTTATTCCCTGACCTCTCCAAATGCCAGCCTAAGCAAACAAGTCCTGGATGTTATACATGAGGCCAGACACCCCAGAACTAGAAAATCCTATGCTGACAAGTGGAAAAGGTATTGCACCTGGATCCAGGCTAAAGGAGCTGAAACAGCACAACCCTCTCTACCTATCATCCTGGATTACCTAGCAGACCTACTAAACAAGGGCCTATCCTTCTCTTCTATTAAAATTCATGCCTCTGCCATCTCTGCTCATTACAGCACAGAGTCACCTCTCTGCTCTCACCCTCTCATCAAACAGTTCCTAAGAGGGGCTAACTGTTTAAGGTCACCCAGAAGAGCTCCTACCCCAGGTTGGGACCTTAACTTTGTGTTGGAAAAGCTCACACTACCCCTCTTTGAGCCTGCAGCTTCAGCAGAGTTAAAATTCCTCTCTTGGAAAACAGCCTTGCTTCTGGCCATCACTTCAGCTAGAAGAGTTTCAGAGCTACAAGCACTCATGGCTGTAGAGCCCTTCATCATTTTCCATACTGACAGTCTCCCTCAGGAGTAATCCATCTTTCATGCCTAAAGTGGTGTCCAGTGTGGCTCTCAACCAATCAATTAATTTGCCCACCTTTTTCCCTAAACCACAAAACAAGGGGAAAAGAATTCTGCATTCTCTAGATGTGCACAGACACCTCAGATTCTACCTGGACAGGACTACATCTTTTAGGAAAACTGACCAATTGCAGAGGGCAAGGCCATATCCAAACAAACAATATCCAAATGGATAGCACACTACACCAATTTCTGTTGCAAACACCATGGGAAACTGCCCCCTAAGGGGGTCAGGATGCATTCCACTAGGGCAACCTCCACCTCTGCAACTTTTCTCAGAGGGGTCCCTACCAGGGACATCCTGGAGGCTGCAACATGGACTTCTCACCAAGCATTACCACCTGCCTATCTTCTCCAAATCCAGGGCAGGCTTTGCAACCACAGTCTTGCAGGGCATCCTACCCAGCCCCTAGGCTTCTTGACTGCCTCCACCCTTTTCTTCAGCTTTGAGAATCAACCCAAGTGTGATGACTGCAACAGTGAAACACAAAGAACATAGTACAGTTATGTACACTTACCATAAATGTAGATGTTAGTGTATTCACTGTTGCAGTCCTGGTTTCCCACCCTCCATCCCCCTTGTGTGTGTCTCTCTCTCTCTCTCTCCTTACAGGGAATGTTTAGTATTTACTCTCTCTCCTTACAGGGAATGTTTAGTATTTACTTTTTACTGGTAGTGTTCTTCCACCATAACCTAGCTCCCTATTTGGGGGCTCCTGACAGTTGAGGCAAGAAAAACTGATGTAATGGCTTCGACTGCCTGATTTTATACCACTGATGACCTGACATTGGTCCTGGAGTGACAGCAACTGACGCAGAAATACTAAGCCTCTGGTATTTGGGCCAATTGAAGGCTACCCCTGGCAAGATAACCCAACAGTGAGTCCACACTAACATCTACATTTATGGTAAGTGTACACAACTGTACTTTCTTAAGACCACCTCCTTAATGAGGGAGTGATTAACTCATTACAGCCAAGTGCACCTGCCGCTGACACCTCTAGGCATGAATGGTCTGTCTTTTTGGCTTTTCCCAGTTAGGGGTCACCACAGCGGAACTCCGGTCCGCTAATGATTGGCAGTCGATTTTTATGGTGCTGAGTTGCCAGCCCGGCACCCAACCTTCAGCGAAGGCACGCCCATTCACGCATGTCTCGGAGGCCACTCAACCACGGGGAGGACATGCAGACTCTACACAAGGTACTCCAGCCGAGAATCGAACAGGAGAACCTCTTGCTGTGAGGTAACAACGCTACCGCTGTACCACCGTGGATTACCTTGTTCACATTTACATTAATAATTCCAAAACAATGCTACATATAAGGTATCAGAAGATTTCATGTTAAAGCATATATGATGACAAATACAATTGTATTGATATTTGACCTCTGTCTGATGCAGAGATATTGAATATTATTTGTAAACTGTTTACTTGTAATAATTTTCATATTTCTCTAAATATAGATCAGATAACAAAGGCAGAACAGAATAGCTTCATATATAAGCTCACAGCTGTATGAAGAAACTCCTGCTGTGGCAGTTAGGGTTGCCAACCATCCAGAATTCTTCCAGACTGTGCAGAATTAAGGGACACTATCCGGAAAATGGACCGTGTAGCCATATTGTCTGGGAAAAAAAAAAAAATAAAATAAAAGTATTTTCTTTTAAGGGCATTGTTCTTTAAGAGCCTTTGTGTCTGGTCGCACAGATGTAGAAGACAAAAACAGTCTTCAGCATCTGTGTGACCGATTGTCTACATCTTTGTATTCGCTCACGGAATTTGAATTCTTGAACTGTATAGCAGATGGATCATGAATGGACATTTAGGTGATAAAGGAATATTTTCGACACTTGTAAGGCACAGTTTTGTTTTATTCAGTAGTCAAAATGTGCCTTTCAGTGGTTTCTGATTGTATGTCAGTGTTTCCATGCATTTGTACAGAACAGCAAAATACATTCTAAAATAGGTTTAGTATTAGGATTTAAATAAAATGAAAGAAGCATTGCTGCCTGCCAGGTAACCAACTTATCATTTAAAGTTTCCATTCTGAAAACTTTTTTTTTTTAGCATAACTTTGTCTAGAAGAATTTGTAAGCAACCTTTAATTTGTAAAAGGTCTTTCAAAAAGTTTCACAGTGATAGCATGTCTGTAAAAACAAATCCTTGCTTTATGACTGATGTGAAATGAACTGTAATAATCTGGAAAAATGTCATATCTACAGATGGCTGAGATCAAATTCCTCATGCATCAAGTGCCTGAAACAGGAAGCTGAGGAACGCAGCACCTTTTGCTGTTCTTCATTGAAACTTAGTGCCAGTGTGATTTCTAGGAGTGCACTAGCAGTTAGTCTTGTGTTTTTGGAGATGTCTACCTTCTTTGTGTTTGTGATGCTGTGAAACTGGTATAAATAAGTTCAGGAGATGCAGGGGAGCTTAAAAAAACACTTACAGATGGAGGTGTTACCCTTTTGATATTTTGGGCAATTGTGTTCAGTGTATTGTTTCCATAGAATTTTATACTTTAAAGTTTCATACTGAATCTTGAAAAATGTCATTGTTTATTCAGAGAAAAGCAAATGAAAAATGCACTAGCTGTAGCAGAGCTGCATTAAGTTTAAAAATGAATATTGCATGTAATTGGTTAAATATGAAAGCAAAAGAATCTGCATTGTGCTTGCCTTTTCAATAAAATGTAATATGTATGAAGTATGTAAAATAGTATATAAGTGCACTTGCCATGGTAAAAATGAATTATAGTTTAATAAATCTAAACTTCCTACTTGACTACGCATGCAGCTACTTGAAAGTTTTTGCAGTATTTTACATAATAATGATTCCTTATTTTGGCTGTAGCTTGTTGAACCCCCCCCCGAAGTATGTAACTGTGTTAACAGAAAGGGTGTTGCTTGAGTTAGAGCCTATTTGGGGACTTTAAATAGAGGGGCTGCCTGTTAATACAAAAAGTAACAGAAGTAGAGGAGCTACAGGAGTTTTGCTTTCTTGCAGATGATACCTGTGGGGTCAGAGTTATACTGCCAGTGAGGACTCAAAAATTCCATTTGGACTTAACAGCCAGAAGAAGTGAGGGCAAACTATTTATTTAGCAGGAAACCTGTGGTTTCTAGTCTATATGTTAGACTTTTTTCTGATCGTATTCTGCTATTTAAATGTTTTACTTTCTGTTTTTGTGTGTGCCTGTTACTGGCTGCATAATTACTTGAAAACAAAATGTTTAAACTTATTTCAAGTAAAGAATGTTAGGTACTTGCATATTATTGCACCCACATTTCCGAAGGCCACCAACTCATCATCTTTGTGCGAAAACAGGCATGTTACAGTTGAAAGGGTCTGTTAAGAAGCAAGTTGTACTATGTCACAGCAAGTATGAGGCTGCATGAGGAATAAGGGTGAAATGCCTTATTCCTCTGTGGTGCGCTTTATGGCTTCCAGGAACTGCACAGTGACACTGTGCTGGACAAGTTCTGCATTCCTGATTATCGATCGTAACTGTGTATAGCAGTCAGGCTTGTATGTGTAGTACTAGGTTAAAAAAAAGATTTTTTTTCTGTTCTGTAACACTAGGAAAGCATTTACCATAATCAGTTGTGATACCGATTATTAGCTTATGGGTTTGTACATTTTAACTTATGAGTTTGTACATTTTACCAGTGTTCCAAACTGTGTGAAGTCTTTCCTTCATATGACAATTGCTCATTGCTAATTGCTACCATTTAAATATTTAAAGAATGGTGCGTTTTAAAGGTAAACAGTAAGGTGTGCTTCTGTTTTGTTAGTTTTGATTACCTGGCATCTTAAAGACTAGGAAGGAATAAGGAGGTTTTGGAAAGTCACCACTTAGCACCCCTGTTGTGAGAATGTGTGTGTGTGTGTTGGGGGGGTATGCCAAATAACTCTGATCAAGTTTGAATTAATGTTTTGTAAATTTACACTGTAAGACATTTGGCTGAGGAGGATGAAATCCTGGGGATCCACTGATTAAAATTCTGATTGGTAGCCTTAGACTGAGGAGCCCACCTCGCTGTAGTGAATGATGATTATTATCCAAGGCAGAAATGCACATTTACCATATACCCTTAAGGTCAACTGCAATTTGTGTTTTAGTAGGCACTAGTAGTGGGGGTCAAATCCTAGACTTTTGCTTCCATTGTGCTTTCAAATATTGACATAAAAGGTGTAGATGGTAAAACCTGTAGCCCCTGTTCAATACACCCAACATAATGTATTTTATTTCACTGACTAATTGTACTCTGTTACCAGTGTAATCTTTTTAAATTTGAAAGCAAGTAAGACAAAATATTACGTACTTTGGATGTACTCGGACAGCTTGGATATCCAGTGGAGAAAACAACAATAAAAGATATTCAAATTATTTGTCTTTTTACAAGACAAGACTGATCTGTGAGCAAGCAAACAGTCTAAGTTGTTGACACATTGAATTAAAATATTATACAGTTCTGCCAAAACTTATTACACTAGAACCGCTACCACTTCTTCTGCCTCTTAGAAATATTTAAGGTCGGGATAGATGTGAGGCTGCAGCTTGGAGCCATTTGCTCATATTCGCCAAGCAGAGAATGCACTACAAGCTGGAATCCCAATCTGGAAGTAGAGCAGGCGATAGGATAGCACTATTACAAGGCACTTTCTCATAATTATCTACTGCTCCAGATTAGTTCTGTAACAGTTAAGAGATTCTGTCCAAATGTTATGAAACGTACCACTATAGAAAACAATCTTGAAAGATAATACCATAATTGTGTGAGGAATCTCACAGTGACTGTAGATCATTAAAGGTGGTGATTCAAGTAGTTGTAAATTTACCCACCCACCCTGGGGATAGATCAAGATTAGGATTACTGCAAGGCTATAGAAAAAAATTGATATCATATAGGCTATTGCAATTGCACAGATATAGTGTATTTGCAGTGTTAATACTTATTAGGAATTTCACTCTGTTTAAAGTTTTATTTTGATTCTTGCAAGAACTGCAAGTGGTGAGTGCTGCCTCTGTATTTGTATATGCCTTGTACGACTTATGATTGAGCTTCATTTATAAGATATCACAGAGAGTTGTATGTGGTGAGAATCTGGCTCAAGCATGATAGACAGGGATATGAGCAAAGCAAGATATTATGAATACTGTCACCACCTCACATACTGTCACAGTGAGCATAGTCACACAATTGTTCTTTCATTCAGTGCATATATTAGTACCTATGAACCTGTTTACAGTTTGCTAACCATTCCCTATTGCAAAATTACCAGCTTGCAGTTTTTTTAATGTAACATAAGCAATGTATTCTTCAAGGACAGCAGGCACTGAATTTGTAGATGAAACACTGAAATATAAAGTTGTTTGCTTGCAGCAACCTTTTCATTAGTTACAGATCTCTTTAATGTGGAATTATTCAGGTGACTTTTAGTTCTGCAGAGATTGTGCATATTGACTGACTACTGGATTGTAATGACAGAAGTTTGAGTGGCCTTTTATGGTTGAAATGTTCTGAATTGGACAGTGTTGTCATTATTGGTTCATGTGTTCTTTTTCATTCCTTACTGGAAAAATGTTCAAAACTATAAATTTAAAACATGGTTTAACAAGTGGTGCTGTATTATGCAAGATATATAATTTAATTAGTGTATATTATCACCTTCCTGATTGTATTATGTTAATCTAAGAAATTTTGCATGGTCCTAAAAATGTATGCAAGAGGACTATGATTTGAAAACAGCCCAAAGGTAAACTTAATCCACCACAGGCCAGATGTACTTGCTTTGAATGTGGGTTTCAATGCTGTTTTCAGTGAATGTGAGTTTCAAAGGCAGAGAAGTTTTAATGCCAAGTCTGTTTTCATTGTGAGACTGCATTGCTTTGTTTAACAAATGTTCATCAGTGTTTGTGTCATAAAATTTGAAATAAAAGTTTTAAATTAAATCCACACATCAGTAATCATTGTAGAAGTAAAGCAGAAAACTGTATACACACTGAGAGTTTGAACAGTGTTTATGGCAACTGGGGAGAAATGGGGAAGTAGCCAAGTAATGGGACACTGGAATGTCTGAGTGATGGTGGTGGTGAGAACTATCAGAATTGCACACATTTTGCTTTCATATACATGTCCAGAATTTTTGACATGAAAAGTTGGCAACCCTAGGGGCAGTATGTGTCTTGCTTGAATAGAGATCTCACGAGCAGTTTATACAACATTACAAAATTAATATTCATTGCCTTTATTTTGGCTTATAAAATCCAGTTTAAAGCATCAAACTGAATGAATGCCACCAATGTAAAGATTAATTTGTCCTGAATAGTTTGCTGTGTTACAGTTTTCTAGTAACACTTAATGGTTCCAGAGTTAAGGTGGTAACTTCATTTTTTTAAAGGCTTAAGCCACACCCACTGGGAGTTTAAGGTACACACTCAAAACAGCTATACTGGTGGGAATAATTTAATATTACAGTTCTTGAACATCTTTTTATCTTCCACTAACTTATTGACAGCTGTGAAATGAAGATGAAAAGGACTTCCAAAGGTACTAAAACCAGTTTACTGCACTTTTAATTTCTGTTGTCTACATGTTATAGTAAACTTGGAGTTAGTGGAAGCTAAAGAAAGAAGATAGCAAAATATCATCTACCTCTTCCCTATTACTCTAATAATATGGCGATGTTAGCGTGAAGCTAAGGGCTCAAATGAGTTCTTTATATAGTAAGTTTGTTTTCTTGGAGCAGTCCATTTAATTGGGAGACAACTTGTCAAAAGTCAATTTCTTCATGTTAGCTGTCCTGTGGATCCTGTTCAGGATGTTTATTCAAGTAAGGGGGTGTGACTGGATGGTTCTTCTCTGTAAATCTCCAGGAGTGAACCATTTTATAGGAGCTAATGGAACAAAATTAACTTTTGAAGAGTTTGCTCCTGACAAAAAGGACCAAACCTTTGTCTGTAGTACATCATCTTTTTTTTTGTAGTCCATCCTTTCTCCTTCGGGTATTAAATATGCTACCTCAAGTAACTGAGCCATCTTTTCACAATGTTAAGTAAGACATGGAAATTCAGTCAGGTGACCGCTAGCCCTCTCCCTGATACCTGGACAATTTCATTTTTTTGGCCAGCATCAAGCAATCCCGTATTCTTAGAACTTGGACTGTAAACACCACTAAATCTGGTACTCCTCATTTGCTTATTCTTATCAGGCTGTGCATTATTTCTTCTTACCTCTGCAGTGTCCCCCTTAATGCTAATGTTCACCACATTCAGGTAAATGACATGATTTTAGTTCAAAATTTTCCCATTGCTGTCTCTCAAATTGATGTGAAAGAGAACTGGGTTACTTAGTGAAATGTACCCCAACTATATCTTCCAACTGTTTGTGGCAAAGCCATCACCTTCTCACTTACTTTGCCTCTATTAGCCTCTTGGCCAGATACGTGTGGAAGAGTCTATGACCACAGAATCCGTGATTTCCAAATACCAATATGTGCCAGTGAACTAGGAGCACTTGCTTCAGGCAAAAGATGTTAAAGATTGCTGGTTTTGCTATTGACCTTGTAAGAAAGAGGGCCTTGAATGATGACTGCTTTTAGTCCCAAAACTGACATTTGGTTGCTTCATAGTCCTGATTTAAACATGATTGCCACTTTCCTCATTCATAAATGATAGGAGTGCTTCAGAAGGAGTCAGCCATTTAAGAGAATAGGTAGGTGGGGGTTCTACTGTGTTTCATGCATAACATCCTTTCTACCACCATCTTGAACAGTGAGGATGACTATGATCTTGACAGAATGGCTTTGGAAACTGCAGCCGATGTTACTATTATATTTAATATAATGACTGACCAGTGCAGTGTTATAAGTAGTGTAATAAAATACTGCCATTTGTGCCTCAGGGCAAACACATCACTTCTGTCAAAATACTTTAAAAGATATTGTTCAGAAAGTTATCTAACAGCCTTTAGTCACAACTAGGACTCTCCGAAGATGAGAATCAGCAGCAAAATATTTGCAGCTGGAGAATAAGGAAAGGTATACTGTGTCTCTCTTCCCTCTGTAGAAATACAATGGTGCCTTTGTAATTGATTTTGGGGTATAAGTACAAGATGGTCATTGGTCAAAAATGAATCGGGAAGAAAATCCAGGAAGGGAAAGTTCAAGAATTGTACATAAACTGAAATATATGTGTGTTTTCCTCTGCGCCATAAGTAATTATTTGTGTTTCTGTAGCATTGGTTTTCAGACTCCTCAAACTACAGGAGTCTTTCAGTTTCTGCTAGATAAAAAGTATTCTGGGCTTCTGTATACAAAATAAAAACATATGTTGTATCATACTGAAACAGACTAACACCCCCCCCCCCCCACACACACACACACACAACCTGCATGCACACTTGGAATTTTCAAGATTTGGCTTACTACATTCTCTTTGCTACTTATTTGCAGTTATATGCACACATTTTTAGACAATTACTTTTTTTCATACTTGCCTCTTCTGAAACAGGCCCAGGCCACCCCCTCTCCAATGAGGCTGACCTCTCTGTTTGAAAACTGCTGCTGTATGAGAAGCTGAACTGCTGTTTGAAAGAAAACATTCCAAGAAGAGAGCTGTCTGTTGGTCTCGGTACACCTCAATGAGTATACATGTTTTTACTGCTGGACTGGTTTTGAATTAGTGCTGTCCTGCAGTTTTTTTTTTCCTGTGTCCACAAAAAGCCATAGCCATTTGTGATGACCATTGCCTGTACCATAGACTCTCATTATATCTGCTGCCTCTGTCTGAATCTGAATGAAGTGAACGGCAGTGATTTACACCACTTGCAATTCCTCAGAAGTAACATTACAAAAACTGGTAATGAGGTATATTATTTAATTGATTATAAGCAATCACAAATTGACAAGTGCATTTTGTTCTATTATTTATTCAGTTGTTAACGACTGGTCATAGGTTGCCTTTCAGCCATGACCTGAACCACAAAGCAAAGACCAGTTTGGTATACATTGAATACATTATGGGTACATTGTTGATATACACTGATTGCACTTAGTTTGCAGTCACTACACTTTAGGTACACATTCAACATCATATGTTTTGTAGATTGAGTTAAATGTATATGTATGTTGAATAACAAAAATTCCACGTGTGTGATTGTGTGCATATTGTACATTTACCATTTAAAGAATGTATTCATAACATGGTCGAAGAGACATTTAGTTAAATGATGCACATTTCATCTGTGATCACTGTATTGGAGAAACTGTACTGATCATATCTCTCAACCACTTAGTGCAAAAAATCTGGCCACAGCCTGACAAAATGGGAGGGGGGGGGGCAAAAACCCAAAAATAGGGACAGATTTTAAATATTACTTTTATAAACAGACAGTTACTAGAATAACAGGGTATACGTTTTCTGAAGGATTTGAAGTCTGAAACTCAAAATGTATGTCATTATTTAATTACTTCAATCCTCAGATCATCCATTTAATTACTTCAATCCTCGGATCATCCCAGTAATTTGCCAGAAAACCACAAATTTTATGAGAAATAGACCAAAACTATGAGGCGAAAATCTGGACAGTTGAGAGGTATGTGCACATTCATTGTAACTTAATTCCAACAAAATGTTGATGGAGTTTTTTTTTGTTATTTGTGTAATGGATGGTTTTTGACAAAATGAGTGATAGAGGTGACTATCAATGATTAGTATGTTTTTATCAAGATCAGGTGACAGTGGTGTGTAAGGAAATTGGACCCTTTCCTCAGTGTTGTGTGATTTTGGAATTAGTGAGAGATGTGAGGTTATGGATTCTTTACATCTTATTTTACTTGGGTTCAATGGCCAAGAATTTGGTTGTGATCACTATACTGAATCCCAATCAAACAAAAGATTGATTTAAAGTAGTACTAATGAGTGCATTTTGGCTTTATATAAGCTTTCAAGTCTCTTATTCCTTGTCCTTTAAGCATTTTCATTTTTAAGCTCTTTGCAGTGTGTATGCATTTTTTTTCCACAAACTTGGTAGTAGTTACTGATGTTCTTCGTGTTTCACTGTTGCAGTCCTGACTTGTGGGATTTCCTGCCATGTAAGCCCTTGGCTGGCCTGACTACCAAAGTAAATATCTTCCCCCTGCTTAGGCTGGTAGATGTCTTATCCGATGTCAGTATGCTTGGTTATACAGGGAGCTAGACGATGCCATGATATCAGTCTTTTCTTGCCATTGGAGCCTAAAGCAGTATTTTAGTTTGTCGGTCATGTCTGGGGATGCTCAGCAGACCTCAGATTCCAACAAGCAAACTTTTTCTGGTGACATCCCCTTCAGCCGGCATCATCTCATTCTTCCAGAAAGACTGGCATCAGGATTGCGGACTTACCTAGGCCCAAGGCCAGAACTACATCTAAGAAGAGTTCTACCTCAGGTTCTATGCCTAGGCCTAGCATCTACCATGTACAGGAATATTAGGAAGACCTGGTTAGGTTAGCTGAGGACCTTATTTCTATAGTCAGAGGTAGGCAATCCCCTTTGGAGTCTTCCCCAGGTAAAATGAAGAGGGATCCTACCCCTGAAGTTTTCTCTGAACCCTGACTCTCATGAGGATTCTGACCAGGAGGAGTATGTCTTTGAGGAGGGACTCTTCCTTACTTCCTTTGAAAATTTGGATTTTGAAAAGAATCTGTCTTCAGCTTTACCTCCTGAAGACATCATCTTTGGTGAAACACTCAATGCTATGAAGGAACATTTTCTGTGGGAGGCCCAGGAATGCCCATAATCTAAAAAGAGGGTTAGAGAGTTCCTTGATCTGCCAAAACACAAACCTTTGGCTATTCCTCCAGTGTTGGAGGTTGTAGAGGATGTTTTTTTGGATTCTTCTTTAACTCATTACATCCAATGCGTCTCCAGGTGCATCTGCAGTTAACTCCTACTGATGCCTGTAGGTGTCAAATATTGTTTGTTCATATTTGCATCAATAATTCCAAAACCATGCAATGTACAAGGTTTTAAAAGGTTTCATCTTAAAGCTTACACATTGGCAAACTTATCTGCATTAATATTTGTCCTCTGTCTAGTGCAGGTGAATATATATTAACTATTGTTTTTACGATATTAATTTCTATTGATATATATTTTTCTAAATATCTCAACAACCAAATAACACAGACAGAAATCTTTAGCCTCATATGAAAGCTATCAGCTAGATAAATAAAATGCTGCTGACAGTATGTTTGTAACTTGAATTGTTGCTGAGATCTTGTAAGTTGTTTACAAAATATTACAAATGTAATAGTTAACTGTTTACTGTGATGTATAAAACTCGGTTTAAGATCTAGAACCTAAAGAATACTACCACTATAAAAATAGTCTGTGGTGAACAGTTTGTCATTTATACTTCTTTCATAACCCCTATGGTTCCAGAGATAAATTTGTTTGAAATGTGAGGACATAATTTGATACTGTCAAAAGGCTTAGGCTCCACGCATTGGAAGTTACTGTGCAAACTTTCTGAGTTCCATTGGAGTGAATGAGTTAAATCCAGATTCTCTTCCCCCAGCCCCTCGCAAAGCAGACAGGTTTTACAGGGTGCTGGAATCCCATAAGTACCTCTTCAAGAATCCTTCTCTTGATCCAGAAGTTGTCACTCCAGTACGCAAAGGAGCATGGTCCAACTGTTCAAAAAATTCTTTGCCTACTGACAATGAAAGCAGGGCCCTTGATATGTTTGGTAAAAATGTTTACACTTCTGCTACCCTAGCCATGAGGACCCTTAACTGCCAGTTTCATGTGATCAAATACCTACAAACTATTTTAGATCAAATGAAGCAAAATATGTCTTCCCTGGAGGACAAGAACATTTCAAAGTAATTTTTTGGATTTTTGCCATTCTAGCTCCCATGTAGCTAGGCATTCATTACACTGTGGCTATGATGTTACAAAGGCCTCCAGCCGAGCTGCAGTCTCCTGTTATGTCATTAGAAGGCATGCTCGGCTTAGGGAGCAGATTATCCCTGACCATGTCAAGTACAACCTTCTGGATGCACCCCTGGGCAAGGACTTCTTTGGGTCAAAAGCAGAGGCTGTGCTCAAAAAGATGGAAGACAAAGCAAAATCTATGCAGATTGTAAAAGACTTCTTCCAAGTTCAGCCTCCTAGGTTTAGTAGGAATTTTCCCACTAAACATTGGTCCTTTCCCTTGCATCTAAAAGCAGGCAAAGGAAACTCCAGAAGGAAAGATCTCAAAGACAGCACCAATCACAAAGGCCCTGGCAGTGGTCTTCAGAAACCCCCAGGCAAAGGAGTTCTAGGCCACAGGATCCTGGCATAGAGCAGCAGTGACTCTCCCCTTGCCCCCACCCTCTCCCACAAAGATAGGGGGAAAACTAGGAGGAAGGCTATCCCTCTTCAAAGAAAATTGGTCCCTCATCACTTCAGACAAGTGGGTTCTGAGTATTATCTCAAATGGTTGCATGCTTACTTTCAAAGAGCCTTTAAGATACTCAGGATACCCAGATATTCCTCAAAACCAAAGAGAGGAGGCTTTTGCTCAAATTCTCAATCTATGTCTCAGAGGTCAGTGAAAAGTCCCAGAACATCAAAAAGGAAAAGAGGTTCTTCTCGAGGCTTTTTCTGGTTCACCGAAAGAAAGGTTCTTGGTGCCCTCCTCCAGACCTGTCCACCGTCAATCAGTCCCTGCTGGTACCAAAATTCAAAATGTTGACTTCAAAAACTTCTAAACATGATAGCTTCTCAGGCCTTAATTGTCACCCTGAATCTAAAAGATGCTTACTTGCACTTATCTATAGAAGAATCATGCAAAAGGTTTCTGCATTTCAGATCAGGTACCAGTCACATTCAGTTCTCTGCACTGCCCTTAGGCTTGTCTACTGTTCCCAGGGTTTTCACAAAATGCTTAGTCCCTGTGATCATCTTCTGCAGAACAAGAGGTGGTAACAATTTATCCTTATCTAGACTGCCTTATTGAGGCCACAAGTCTGTCAAAGCTCCTCAAGGATCTGGCCTTTACTCAAAACCTCTTCACCTCCTTGGGGTTCACTATAAATCTACGCAAATCCAACACAGACCCATCCAGCAGGATAGTTTTCCTGGGCACTGTTCTGGATTCTTCCCTTCAAAAGGCCTTTCTCCCTCCAGAAAAGGTCCCCTTTCTGACTCAATACTTCCAAAACATTATGCAGAGGCAATGCTTGTCAGCCAGGGAATACCTCAAAGCATTAGGCTACATGACATCTTGCATCCTCATGATTCCTCTGGCCAGGCTGCACATGAGGAAACTCCAGTGGTACCTCAAGAATGTGGGGTGCCAGCACTCAAAATCCCATCCAACTGAAATTCAGCTGATCCTTTGTCTCAAGGAGGAATTTGCATGGTGGGCACAGGCTTGTGCCCAGAACCTGGGTCTCCCCTTCAGACTCATCCCTCAGGGCCGAGCACTAAGCACAGATGTCTCAGTCAGCTTGGGGGGCTCATTTTCAACACTTTCAATCCCAAGGCAAATGGGAAATTCAGATCATAGACAAGCACATAAACTGGAAGGAACTTATGGCAGTTCAAAAGGGCCTAGTAGCTTTCAAAGAAAAATGGAAACCAGGGGTCCTGATAGTCAAAAGAGACAACACCACAATCAACACAATCATATGGTACATAAACAAACGAGGGGGGACTACTCTCTATGCCGACTAACTATGCGGATCTGGAAGAGATCTCACTCTGTGTTTGCACCTCATTGCACAATTCCTTCCAGATGTTCAAAACACTCTAGCTGATCATCTCAGCAGGAACTTGATGGATCCCCATGAATGGCATCTGCTTTAGGAAACATTTCTTACAATAGTCCAGAAATGGAGAACCTTACAGATAGGCCTCTTTGACACCAAAGAAAATGCTCAACTAAAAAGATTCTCTTCCAGGTGCAAACTGCTCGCAGCCTAGAGGGCAGATGCCTTCTCCTTCCTTTGGACCCATCTTTTTCTTTATATGTTCCCCCTTGCCTCTTCTTCCTCAGGTCCTCCAAAAAATCAGGGAAGAGGGCCAAAGAGTCATTATGATAGCCCCAGACTGGCCCAGGCAGCACTGGTACCCTCTGCTACTAAGTTTAATTAACAAAAACTGTGGCAGTTACCTCAGAGAATTGACCTTGTGACTCAGGACAAGGGGAGGTTTGTGCATCCCAATCTGCAGACTCAGACTCTCAGCCTCCACCACCAAGCATGCCCCAAGCAAACAAGTTCAGGACATTCTCAAAGAAGCCAGAAGGCCTAGTACTAGGAAATCATACTCAACCAAGTGGAAACGATTCTCAATATGGTGCCAGCAGCAAGGCCTCAGTCCTAATTCAACCAGGATCTCTACCATTTTAGATTATCTGATTACCCTAGTTGACAGAGGCCTATCCTTTTCTTCCATCAAAATTCACACCTGTGCCATTTAAGCCCACATCTCTACTCTGCCTCCTATCTTTCCACACCCCCTGCTGAAACAATTCCTTAGGGGAGTGATCCACATCAGACCTTCCAGGAGGCAACCCAATTCTCCAGGCACCTCACTTTTGTTCTGCTAAAAATGACCCTACTCTTCTTTGAACTGGCAGCTTCTGCTGACCTAAAATATTTAACTTGGAAGACTGCCCTTTTACTGGCTATCATGGCAGTGGAACCATTTCTCATATTCCACCCAGAGTATCCCTCAGGACTAACTCACCTTTTATACCCAAGGTAGTCACTGACATCCTTGAATCAAATCATACACCTGTGCACCTTCTTCTCCATTCCTCAGAACCAGGGGGAGAGAATCTTTCATTTTTTGGATGTGCATAGACAACTCTGCTACTACCTTGACAGAACTCCTTTGCCACTGACTGTGAAAGGAAGCCAGTTTCCAGACAGACTATCTCCAAGTGGACCTCTCACTGTATTTCCTTTTGTTACAGCCATCATGGGGAAAAGCCACCTGAAGCTGTCTGTACTCACTCTACTGGGGTGACTCCTACCTCTGCTGCCTTCCTGAAAGGAGTACCTACCAAAGACATATTTGAAGCTGCTGCCTGGTCAACTGTGCATACCTTTACCAAACACTACCACTTAGCAGCCTTTTCCAGGTCTACAGCAGGATTCACCACTGCCATCCTGAAGGGCATTCTCTCCTCTTCCTAATCTTCTTTCACCCTCATCTTAGCTTTGGGAATCATCCCACAAGTCAGGACAGCATCAGTGAAACACAAAGAGCATAGTTCAGTTGTGTACACTTCCCATAAATGTAGATTCTCAAGTGTATTCACTGTCGCAGTCTTCTTTCCCTCTGTCCTTCCCCCTTTGCCTACAATAATAGCCTGCTTCTATCTTCTTACCAAGCAAGTGGACCCCTTTTGTGTTCTCCCTGCCTGGCCTAGTTTCTGTTTTAGACTTTGCTTTATTGTTCATCCAGGAGACTCCTGCCTCCTAAAGGGTAAGAAAAAACTGATGTCATGGTGTCGGCTGGCTGTCTATATACCCAAACATTCTGATATCATATAGGACATCCATCAGCCTAAGGATGACAGAGATTTTTATTCTGATAGTCAGGCCAGCCAAGGGCTTACATGGCAGGAAATCCCACAAGTCAGGACTGCAACAGTGAATAACTGAAACATCCACATTTATGGTAAGTGTACACAACTGTACTTTTCTTATATCAAATGGCAAGCTGTTCCAATTTATTGGGGCTACATTAGTGAAGGCTTTCTCATTGATAAGTATGCCAAAGGGAAGCTGTGTAAAGGAGAATGTGTCCTGTGACCTGGACCTCAATGTGAATTTTGTGGGTCTGTACTTTGGATTCAGAAGATAAGCAATACTTTTTTCTTTTTATTGAGTACTTGCTACCAATCTACATATTTTTTTTTTACTCTTTGCCCTCTAACTGTTGGGCATCAGCCCCCTCCTGTCCAGTCACCCTATTCATTTCCCTTTACCAGGGTGAGGATCAACTCTTCATTTAGATAAATATTAGGACTGCCTTTTTTTTTTTTTGGTACTTAACCAAATGCTTCCCTCCCTATAGGTACCTATTTTGCAAAGCTAAAGGGGTTTGTGCAATGGGCTGTCTGTTCTGGTCACTCTTCCCTTCTTTAAAGAACATGGCAATTGAGTAGACCCATCCCCTCTCCTCAGGCACGACAATTCTTTTCCCCAGTCTCTATTGGAGAAATCACACTGCTGAGTGCCCACTGTCCTCTGAGTGCCCACTGTCCTCTGAGTGCCCACTGTCCTCCTTTCCCCTTCACTCTTCTTCCCAGCCTGGCTGCTTCAGTGCCAGGACTGCTATTTGAAACCTGTTTTCCTAGATCACAATAAGGGTTCCTTCCCTCTGTACCTTGAAGCTAGGATTCCATTTTTTAAACATACGCTTCTATCAATTACAGTAGGCTGCTAAGGAGTGTGTGTAGTCTGCATCTGAGGGAAGGAGACCTTTCTTCAGTTTTGTAAATTTATGGGGTGGTACTGGTGATGGGTCTACAGTGAGAGATCCATGAAGATGTGTGGTAGACAACAGCGGTCAGCTTTCTGTATTTTAAAGAATATAACCGTTTTTATCAGGCAATTCATTTTATTGAATCGTGTGTTGAGTATGACATTGGTGGGTAGTGAACTGCTATGGGTGGAGGGTTTTTATGTGTGTTTCAGCTAGTTGAGGAGGACTGATTGTTTTGATTAGTGCAGATATGTGTAGATTGCACACCTACACTGTCACTACTGGACATCCTCACTGTCATTATAAATACATTTTTGTTTAGCGCACTGAATTGTTTTCAGAGGGGTTACATAAGGAAGAATGCTAGACCTACACTTTTTTTTCTAAGTTGCCTTTGCTGTTTGACTGTCCCAAGATCAATGAGAATGGTTTTGCTTAGGTGGTACTAATTAACAGTTGGAGGGATGGGGATATTTTTTTTTTTATTTTTAATTTATGATATTGTTGCTGGGTTATTAGACACATTCAGAATCATGGCAGATGGGTTTCTGTTGTGTATGAGTGGATTTGCTGTGGAGGACTGGCTAGGAGGGGTACATGCACATCCCAGGGTTCTGTGCTGGGACCTCTCCTGTAAGGCATCTACATTCCTGAAGTAAAAGCCAATGCCAAAGGGCTCTGGTGGACTAAGTTTGCAAATGACTTGTAAGATAGGAGCTGTCACTGAATCTCCAAATGACTTAATTAACTGTCCTGCAGGAAAGTTCTCATTAGGGCTAATATGTATTTATTGACTGTGGAATGGATAAGGACAGTCTATAACCAATGAACCTATGCATGTTACTTTGTCAAAAGTACATGCATTTCTTTTAATTTTTTTAAAATAATATTTGCACCATTAGCCTCCCCCTTCCGTCAAGCTTCCATTTATCCCCTGATCCTCAGTATCCTATGACACTGAAAGAAGAAGTTAAAAGATGGAGACTAGTTGCTGAGATCTAGCAGGAATTATGACATTTTGAATGTTTTAATGTGCAGAAAAGCATAAGACAATCTGGTGAAGAAGATTTGGAACATACAGGAAGAAGGCAAGAGGAACTTAGGGCATCCAGCACAGAGGTAGATGGATTGTATGAGGGAAGACCTCTGAAATTCAGGCATGAGTGTTGAAGAAGGCAGGAGAGTGGCATTGAACAGAGAGAGATGGCGAGGGTTGACATGACATTCAGACCCCATGTAGAAAATGGGGAAAAAAGGTGATGATGATATTAATACCTAATATCTACCACCTTGTGTTAGCACAGTGCAATGACTGCTTCTCTGGCACTTGTGTCAGTCATGCTGCCAGTTAGATAACATGCACTCCTTAGGCTAACATTCTTTCATCCCTGTTTCAAGAACTGTACTCTTAGCCCTCCTCCCAATTAAGATCTTGTGGTGGGACTTCAGCACATTTCTCCCCAAGGATGAGTAGACTGCTATGAGCTGCTTGTTCCCATTCTCCCCCACTGTGGTAGTTAATCATATCTAAGGAGACTGTTTACAGACTGAGTAGCCACTAATCTGATGCATTCTGCCAGACACATTTTTGTAGGTCAGTGCAACTGGCAATAAAACTGTCATGCTGGCTAATGTGAGCAGTGGAATTATGAGAACTTTTAAAGAATTAGCATTTTCTTATTTGTACAGTCATTATAGATAGTACATTTTTATAATCCAGAATGCTATCAATCAGAAATAGTTACTAAGCTGAAGATGGAGCTGCTAAACATTGAACATGAGCTGTGCCCTAAATCTGCCATTGGTGAAATGCAAGTTTTGAGCAGGACTCAGCAGATCCCTATTTCTGAGAACATTTGGTACTATGTACATATGTAGCACTGTTATGTGATAAAACAAAGTGATTGCAGAGTCGGTACAGAAAAAATAGATTATGGTCCTTCCACCTACATCAACTGTGGTGATCCAGTCATGTCCTATAGATTATATAAAACAAACACAGAAACAGCTTCTTCTTCAGCAAATCTACTGATCCAATGTCTCAACACACCTCCTGGTATTACACAGTATTAGTCACTGTGACAGCCCCACCACTGCCAGCCAATATGTGATGATCCCACCACTCTGCCACCATTATGTAATGACCCACCACTGGGCCAGTAATCAAAGAGCCTAAATCCTCACCACTGACAGTGAACAGGGATGTGCACTTGGAATAAACATGGATACATGCAGTATTTCCAGATGCAGACCTGTCTGCATCAAGCACAATTTCCCTTAAGAGCACACAGGGAACATACTCAGTCCAGGGTCTGGATCTCTCTGTCTCCCTCCACGTTCTAAGTAAAACTCCCCACTGGTACAGATGTAAGGTTAGGTCCTCAGCCGGTGTGTCCAAGCCAAGTCCTCCAGCACCCTCTCTTTGAACCCAGTGATTCATGTCTGTGCTCCAAGTAGTTCACACACACACACACACCTGGGAAGGCTAGCCCAGATTTATCTGCTGTGCCACCTTCTGCCCAGAGTATAAGGTAGTTATCACTGCCACCAGACACTCCACATTCAGCTACTCTAAGGCCCTTACCAAAGGGTGTTCAATTATACAATGTAATATTAATACTAATACAAATGGTAGTAGTTGACCAAGATAGCTAGGCCTTCTGGAGTGGCCCACACAGTATAACCAGATAAATATAAGCACTTTCAAAGGTTAGACACTTTCTAAAAGGACCAACCACAATAAAAGTTTTAAAATATTTAATGTTGTTGTGTCTTTCAACTTTTCCTGGTTAGGGGTCGACACAGCGGAACTCCGGTCCGCTAATGATTGGCAGTAGATTTTTACGTGCCGAGTTGCCAGCCCTGACACACAACCTTCAATGAAGGTATGCCCATTCATGCATGTCTCCACACAGAAGACACAATAGCTGAGAATCCAACAGGACAACGTGTTACTGTGAGTAATAATAAATAATAAAATAACATGAAAATACTGAATATATTTTTACAGTAAACCACAGAATTCAAATCACAGGAAATATTGAAAATAGCATTGATGGATAGACTTAGACAAATAAAGAAAAGAAACAATATCTAAACTAAGCTTCACTGCATTTTCCTGACTGAATCTAGGAGAATTACTATTCCATACTTGCTTAATAGAGCAAGGCCGATGATGTGGTGAATGGTCCTTATTGTTGTCAGGCCCAAGACAGAATACTCATTACTCACAGTTTTCTCACTATAATATCTAAAACATAATTTCCAAGATGGATGGCAGAATGACTTCATCTGGTCACCTGACTCTAGTTTCTCACAGTATCCCCCTTTGAAGCTGGGACAGGAATTTAGCATAGATGGCTTCAGTACACGTCTAAATATTTATGGCAGTACCCTGGAGCCATGAAACAGTACTTCCCCTCTTCTTTACAGAGGCTATTAAACAATGGCCTCTCCCAGACCTACTGACTCTGGTCCTATTCATCACTCTGAGATACCATTTTAATGGCTTAACGGCTCATTTACATTTCCCTTATTTTTCTTCAAGTAAGCTAGCTGGTAAACCTCTGCTCTCCCAGGGCCTTTGCTAACATATATACATACAGTCTCACATGTATATTCCATCTCTGTCCAACAGGCCCAACTGTTGATACATTTTTCAGTGCTAGCAACTTTACAAATACATTTTGGTATTCTAATGCCATATAGTTCTAATACATTTGTATCATAAGCATCTGTACAAATCAGTTTGATATCCAAATGCCATACAGTTCCAATACATTTGTAACACAAGCATCTTGTACACCAGTTTGATATTCAAAGGATATCATTCATTACAAAACTCCAGCTGGCTATGCTGGCACTAGCCCATATCATCACAGCCACTACCACATATTAAGTTGCTGTCTGGCTCTGCAAATATCACAGCCAAATTTCTGAGTAGCCGTCATCTTTTCCAATTGATCTGTCTCTCTCTTATTGGAACCTTTTTACTGATATTACAAACCTTTTTTTACTGATATTACAAACCTTTTCTCCTTAGCATGAAAAATATAAATTATAATTGAAGGTTATATTTAAGGATGCAGTGGGTCATACATATTCAGTCTGTGCATAGTGCCATGTATGTGTTGGGTTAACCCCAAGCTAAGCCTGGTATGGTTAACAAATTCAGAATAAAAAATATAAGAAATTGTAGCCATTTATTGTTACATTTGTGTGTCAATGATCTTTTCTCCTTTGTTCATTATTAATTGAGGGATGCTGATTATTCCTATTGGCAACAGTCATAAATGAAAAATATGCATACTTTTGGGCATAGGTTTGGCTTACATTGATATGGCCCATACAAACTCACTAAACCTACCACTATGGCATTACTCTCACATCCATTATATCCGCACATGAACCCAAAGTCACACAGATGGAACATTGTAACAGCTAGTTAAATATAAAAGTATTTCCACTGCTAACCGTTAAGACACTGGAGGCATGGTAATGGCTAAGTGCTGATCCAGAAAATGCTGTGTGGGTTTCTGAATTTATGTAGACTCAATAACGCTGAGGAACTAACTACTCTAGAGGGCAATCAATGGTTTCCAAAATCCTTATGCAGTAAGGATGCAAGGTCAGTGCAGGATTCTCCATGTAGTGTGGTAAATTTGATAATGAAATTAGATGATGGTTGGATAAAACTAGAAATGAAATCTCTGGATTTGTCAGCAGCTGTTGTAGCATGCAGGATTTATGGAATTCATGGGTGTGTACTTGCATATGAAAGACCAACAGCATTACAGCCTGAACATCTGCTCACTCACAAAAGCAGGTACAGGTGTCAGTTATAGTAAGTACCTGTATGCTACATTACATGCAGTGCTGCTGAAATATATGGGTTTGGCAGACCAATGGATACATTTAATTTTCAGGGGCATCCTAGGCAGAGGAATTAGTTCATTATCAGTTAAGAGTTTCAGTCCTCTGTGTTAACTGACAAATCATTAGGCCAAGTACACTACAGGTCATCCCACAATTCAGTCTATTCAGTGTTGGTGAAAAATGATCAACTGAATGAATTAGAAACAGTGAATCTTTGTTTTGCATATGTAGCAAGTATAATGTAAAGTATTTATAGTGCAAGTTTACATTACTGCAATGTACATAATACTGGTCAAATGGGGAAAGTCTAAATGAACTGAAGCCTGAGACTTGTTTCTATCTATAAGCCACACATAGAGTGTTACATTTCACTATACTGCATTTTCTTGACAGCGGTAGAAGGCAATTAGCCTAGCAATACAATGTAAGTCACCTCACACCATCATGGATTTAATGGTAGTGGATTGAAGTGATGGAAACTGTGGATACTCTGTTTATCCACAGTGGTGGTGCCTTCATATTTTGATGCACATACTACTGGTAAAATATGAATGATGGAATGAAACCATGCCTGAGGCCCTTTGCTTAGCCTACAGGGAGGTAGATTTTTCCAACAATGTAGGATATATATTGATGGTATTGATAGAATGGGAGCTTGTAATTACCTTTTAACCCTTGTACAATGTGTGGGAACTACAGAAAGAGCTTCCCAAAATGTGATTACAGCTGAAAGTGAGTTCAATTGCAGTCAAGTGGATAAACTATACAGGTTTGTACTGGGCTGTGCCAGAAAAAATCAGGCCTTGCAGAAAGCAAATCAGAAAAATGCAAACTATTTTTGTATAGAAAGGCTAGAGTTGGCAGCGTAACACTTAAAAATGTAAGGCTTTTCTTAGCTTATTTTTACAAAAAGTCCTTTTTAAACAGGGCGATAGAATTAGCTGCCTGGAAGGAAATTCCACATGAAAACTAGTAAGCAGCTGTCTGCTGTGGGACCACTGGATTTTACATGCATCCTGGTGTGACTCTGCTTTAATACGGTGATAACTATATCATGGGGCAGGGGGACTGCACTACAGCAGCAACTGAAACACTTTCTGAAATAAAAGTGAAGCATTCTGGGACTGTGCACATGATCATGTGTGGAATGCTATATTGTGTTTTGAGATTGCTTAGAAACTCTGGAGAGGATTAGTTGCTGACTCTGCTGATGTACCACTGGTGGATAGACTTGGTCTGAGAAGGACAATCTGTAGACAGCAGCCCCAAAATTACCTTGTATTGGCTAGAGAGGGGAGGATTACAGTCTTTAACTTAAAATTTGATGCAATTGGTTACATTCTACTGTTAATACTGATCAGTAAAGTCAATTTCCTTTCCATGTTGACAGCCTAATGATCCTTATTATAAGAGACTGACAATCTGAGCCAGTTCACAAATGTTTTACCAAAGATCATCTTCTAAGATTTACTGCCTTACTTTGGAGAGATGCAACCCTAAGAGCAATACATTTAGTGCTGGTAAAAGTTGAAGGATTGCCATAATATGAGCCTGATGTTCTTTGTTTAGTCATGGGAAAGGTACCACATTTCACAGATTACAACAATGTAGATTTCCTCACAACATGTTCTGTAGGGTACAACCGTAACTCAACAGAAAAACATTTGAGTCGTACCTCCAGGATCAGGTTCAGTTCTGGCTTTTGGTTGCAGTTTGTATGGTCTACTTGTGGCTTTACAAGTTTTCTTGTGGTACTTTGGTTTTCTCCAGCCTTCCATAAAAACATACTGTACACACTAAATTGTCTATTTGTGTATTGTATTTATTGTGGCATAGGTTGAGGCAGAAAAAAAAGTCCACAGATCAGCCCACTTACCTGGGTAACAGATCATAACTAAATTAGTATTTTATGTCAGTAAAAAATGAAATACTAGCAGAATTGCAGATGCTGAGGCTGCCTGTTTATCCACAAGGCAAACATGTGAATGGCAGGTGTAGTGTACATTTCCTCACACTATATATGACTTGCTAAAGGACTTGACAAAGTAGGTCAGGTGCAATACAGCTTACTCTGTGACGTCATATATTTAGAACCAGTGAAACTTGAGGGACTGACAGTACTGGCTGAGTGCCTCTGTATATTCCAAGAGAAAGTAATGTCAGGTGTGTCCACATTATGATGTGCTTTTGCTTGTGAAAGGTGAGTGACAGACCTGGAAGATAATCTGTCTATCCACAGAACAGGTATAGTAAGTGACAGGTATGCTGTAGAATTTCACAGAGTATAATATGCTGAGATGCTTCTCTCACTCTCTTTTTGCCTTGATCTGCTGAATCTTTCCATATCCATTCACACCCCTTCCCCCACATTTCTAGGAAAAGGTGATCTGTAGGATTTGAGTTTAGATGTAGAAAGCCTAATCTGACAATGGAAGAATTTGACTGTTAGGGAGAATCTTCCACAATAATGCAACCTGTGGGACAGTTTTCTGGTGTGGTCTAATGCCTGTTTAATGTGCTGTAATGTTTATATTACTTTGTAATACATTTGAATATCAGAGTATCTTCACAGTCACCCAATTTATATATATATATATATATATATATATATATATATATATGTATATATATATATGTGTGTGTGTAGGTATCGACCTATTAGCCTGACTAGCCTGGTCTGCAAGGCCATGGAACGTATCATCATGGAACTCATAAACAAAGACATTAGTAACCTCCAAACTTTGGATCCCACCCAGTTCAGGTTTGTGAAAGGCAGATCATGCCTCCTGAACCTGATCGATTTCTTTGAGGCAGTCACCAAAGCCGTGGATGAGGGTAAGGTGGTTCACACAGCCTATCTTGACCTCGCCAAGGCTTTCGACACCATCTCCCATTCTGGAATTATAGCTAAACTCACTAAATTAGGCATAAATCCCTACATCACAAGATGGGTTGCCAACTGGCTCACTGACAGAACCCACAATGTAAAAGTTGCAGACTCCATATCTGACCTCAAAGCAGTGACAAGTGGAGTATCACAGGGTTCTGTCCTGGGACCTCTCCTGTTTGGTATCTACTTCTCTGAAGTACAGGCTAATACAAAAGGCCTCTGGCTAACGAAGTTCGCAGATGACTGCAAACTAGGAGCCATAGTCAAGTCCCCAAATGATGTGAACATCCTACAGAAGGGCCTCACTGAGACAGATGCCTGGTGTCAGAGTCATGGCTTCAAGCTCAATGCCAAAAAGTGCAGTGTCATCCCCTTTGGTAAAAACTCTGTACCCATGAACTACCACATAGGCAGCAATCTACTTGACACTGAATGCGTGATGAGACCTTGGGATCCAGGTGGAAAGTAGTCTCTCCTTTGATAGTCACATCGCCACAGTAGTCAGGAAGTCCTTCTACATGGCATACCTCATCATAAAAGGGTTCTCATCCAGGAAAAAAGAGGTCATTGTTCCCCTCTACTCATCACTCATTAGACCCATTATAGAGTACAATGCCCCTTTTGGAATGTACTTCACAAGACATCTGCAGCAGCTTGATACTGTGTTGTATATTGACCCTGAAATCGTCTTCTTATCAAAGTCACATGCTTACTTCTTTCCAAAGGTGTCTCCTATTGTGTTACTATTTTGCACTCTGCATTTCTTAATGTAATTCAATGCTCTTACCTTTTCATTTGTACCCATGAGGCTATTCACATTCCACAATAATATGGATAGTGAAGCCATTATGATAAGAAGTTATTATTTCCACTTATAATTTGACAGTTTTTTAAAATGTCTGTTTCCGGGGTTTTGTGTTACATGCCCCCACTGATGTTGGCAGGTTGATCCTTTATACAGTTGCTTCTTGTCATCTCCATTTGAACTCTCTGTTTTAATGAAAACCCTCAAACAAAAAAAGAGACAAATGCCCGCAGAACACCCCCATAATTAATTAACTTAAAACAATCACACAAAACTATGCACATCTTCAAATAATGAAGTTTAACCCTCCTGATAGGAACAAATGGCCCAAATCGACAGCTGCATCCATAACAGTTTACTATTAAATAATTGAAAATTAAAAGAAAAATGTAACTAAAAACCAAAAACTAATGCTGAAAAGTCATGAACCCTGAAGGTTAGAATATCTAAAATCATGGGTAATTGCCAAAAATGTTGAATTACCCATGATTCCATCCTTACCTAGAAGTCCCAGACTCCTGCAAGGAACATCCCATTTTTGCAAAGGGGGGATCCACCCTGCACCCCCCTGTGAGGGGCTGCACCCCCCACACCCTCGCTAACTATATATTACAACTCTGAGATTGCACTACAGTGAGGAAAGGGATGAATTTCCCTAACCGCACTGTACCGTGATCTCTATACAGTTATTCGCATTTATATTAGCGAATGCAGAGTGCAGAGTGCATTCGCTAATATAAACACTCGAACACTGAGACTGTAAACATATGAAACATTCAAACATCTGTAGTTCAGATTTTTCATATGTGTGCATTCTCACATCAACATTTTAATAGTAAACCATCCATGACTATTTGTTTATTAAGGTATAAGAGGTCTTAATCTACTGAATCCCTTATAATGCTATAAGAAACACAAAGGTCACCTCTAAGGACTTTTGTATAAAACTGAGTATACAGATAAAGCCACCAGTCTTTATTTGTAATTCATAACTTTCTGGCTCCTGATCTTTTTAGTTACTTAGTATGCTTAGTAAAGTATATCCCAGAAGGGGCATTGTATTCAGTGACAGATCTAATCAATGTAGAGTACAAGAAGTTGAGGATTTCTTTTTATTTGGAAGAAATGCTTTTACTATGGGCTTTGCAAGGTAAAATGATTTTCTAATCACCAATGCAATGCGATGGTCAAATGTAAGAGAGCTGTCCTCCTAAGTGCCCATGTCCCTTGTGAGCTTTTCATCTTCAGTGATGTGTTATCTATGCTATAAGAAGAAGCTAGAGGGTGCTTACCAAATACTACAATGTTACACATTCTGGCACTGTGTTTGAGCCTGTATACCAGATACTGACATGTATAAGCTCCTGCTGGAGTGCGTGTATGTCATAGGAGAAAATTGATGATGACTCCCAGTTTATAATAATCTGCACTAACTGACAGAGAATTACTATATTTAGACGTCTAATGGTGAACGTTTTACAGATTAATGAATGCTAAATTACATAGAATATGTACTAGTTAGAAACTGAACATCATATGGACCTCATACAAGGATGGTGGATTAGGGAGAATGCTAGAAAGGAGCTCTTCTGGATTTAAGAACCCAAATCTGATGGTGCAAGAGAGTGAAGCAGATTTTATTTGTTTAACAATGGTGCTCCTTTCTTTGGGGATTTCAGCATTAACTTACATTTCAGATTTAAGAAGGACATCATAATGAGGCTAAAGGTGCAGGGCTACCAAGAGCAGTGAAATTAAAGTTTCATGCAAACTTCTAACAAGGCTGAGTGCCAGTAGAGGAAAGTAGAAAGCTACAAATGAGACCAATGGAGAGCTTGAAAAATGGCTGGAAAATAGGGACTAATTAAAATATAAGGTACATAATTCAGTTATGGTATCTTTCAGGGAGCTATTTGGTAAGTCTCTGGAAATTTTTCATTTTCCTCTTAGTAACCTATAGAGAGAGATTAAGAATGAAGATTGTTGTGGTTATTCTCTTTTGAGTAGGAATCTAAGAAGAAGCAAGGCAATGCTAGACTTGTTTCTCTCACTTCAGTTCAGAGCATTACCATGGAAGACATTGTATGTAACATAGAGGTAAAGTGTCTGAATACACATTCTTCTGCTAATGGTAGACAGGATGACTTTGCACTGTAAAAGTGTTGTCACTGTAACTTGATTCAGTGTCTTTTTTTTTCAACACAACTTTCACTTACAGACATCAAATTTCCATTATGCATACCATGCATTCTGTATGCATGGTAGACATTTATGATAGCAGAATTTTAGGCTAACGACTGTAAAGAGCCTTTTTAAGCCTAACTATGCTTCCTAGAAATATTAGAAAGGTTTCGGTCCCATACATTATTGGGGGTATATAAACTTAGACATGAGTGGTCGTGCATTTACAAGCTGCCTCTCTCTAATAGTGATATAGCTGCCAGAACGTGGATAAATTTGCAATTCCCCAACCACTGACCCAAGTTTCACTTGAGGAAGTGCAGGGAAGAACTTTGCCTCACATGGATGGGAAGCCTGTTCCAGAGAAGGGTTAGTCTCTAAGACATATACCTGTCCCTCCAGCATGCCCTATGTAGGTTTCAGGCTAGGTTTATGTCCCTGGATTGGGTCCTTCTGGTGCTATTTATTTTGTGGATGTGTGATTGGTCCATTAAGTCTGGATCAGAGGATGCTTTTTTGTCCAGGCATAGTTTACCTCTCAGCAGCCTGTAGGAGGCTGAATATAAGGATAATACATTGAGGTGGTTCACATAAAATTCATTTTCTATACCATATATTCTTTTTGTGAGGAACATTATGCTAAAGGGTGCATTCTACTTGATGGCTGGTCTTAATAGGGCAGAGTGCAATGGACCAATGACATATTTGGACCTGGATGTCCTACCCTTGTTTATAAGTTGAGCAACATGCAATAATTTCTTTCAAGGTCAAAGTCTACATGTGTTCACAAATCTATGACTACTAGGTCTACTCTTAGAAGTATATTATCGATGTAGCAATTTGCAGGGGTGGCCAGCTTAGTGATGGCTACTATTATGCACTTAGCATTGAGTTTAAGACCATGACTCCAGCACCAGTTATTAGTCTGTGTCAGGTCCTATTGGAGGATATTTGTGTCTTGGGAGGATTCAATGACAGCACCTAATTTGCACTCTGCAAATTTTTTTCAGCCAGAAGCTTTTGATGTTATCCTTGACTTCATAGAAGTACACGCCAAACAGGATCAGTCTCAGCACAGAGCCTGGAGGGTCTCTGCTAATGTCTGGTCTTTTTTGTGGCGCTACACTCCTCTGTCTTAACATCTAGGGTCCTATCTGTGAGGCATTTGGTTATCCAGTGGGTTATATAGGGGTTTATACTTAATTCAGTGAGCTTGTCTACAATACCTGAGTGGGAAATTGTGTTGAATGCTTTGTCCTGGTTGAGGTAGGCCATTGACACTGTTTTGTCCTCATCCCTTGCTTTGGTGAGCTTCTTGAAGAAGTCCACCAGGCTGAGTAGGCATGACTTCCCCTTGAAGAAACTAAACTAAGTTGGATCCAGCTTCTGAAGGTTTTCTATGTAGTTATTTATTTATCATGTCTATGATAATTCTTTCCATGATTTTGCATATAAGAATAGTCAGGCTTATGGGTCAGTAGTTTTCTGGGTCCATAAACAGCTCATCCTTGTATAGTGGGATAACAGTTGCAGTCCTCCATTTGTTTGGTATAAAGCCTGCTTGGAAGCTATGATTGAGAAGTGCTTCTAGAGGCCATGAAAGGTCATGTTATATGCTATTAAGGAGGCATCCTGGGATATTATCCTGTTCCATGGTGATAGTTTGGGGAGCTATGGTTGAGTGCATTTCTAGAAAGGTGTCTGAGAGAAAAAGCAGGGTAAAATTGGAGTTAAATTAATTGGCCAGTAGATTTGTTTTGTCCTCAGGATCAGTATAGGTGTTTACCATTAGCTTGTCACATTGTTGTGTATTGCCTTTGAGGTTTTGGGCATAAATGAAGAATGTCTTGTGGTTGTCTATAGCTTGGGAGGCTACTTTTACCTCAAATTAGTCATTGGTTGACTTAATTAGATCGTGTTTATTTAGTTTGATAAGAGAGTTATTTGCTTGCTGAGCATTGCACTTCCTATTTTAGGCCAGGATTTTCTTCTTTTTGTTATATAATCTATTGATGTTGTGATTCCACCAGGGTGGCTTATTTTTTGAGTTTGTTGTGAATTTATTCTGTGTAAGTACTGCAGCCTCTATACAGCTGTATTCATGATTATAAAAGGTTTTTGTGAATTACTTAGGGTGAGTAGAGGTGCTCTCTATTTGGGGGGGGGGGCTGGACATTTTGCCAGGGTGTCACTTAGAAGTAGGAAGTTTGCATTTGATTAATTTCTAAAAGTTCCAGGGATTCCTAATATCCATCTGTCCCTCCATCCATTCATCCATCCATCCATAACCCCTTTTTCCCATTTTTGTACATGGGGTCAAGGTGTCACTTCAACAGTGACAATCATCTATAGCCAAGGTTTATGCTACTGGGTGGCTAGCCTTTTTATGGTAGTTCTTCCACCTCAAACACTCACACTCACACCTATGGCCAATTTAGAGTGTCCAATCCACTTACTGCAAGTCTTCAGAATGTGGGAGGAAATAGGATTATCCAGGGGAAACCCCAATGAACACAGAAAGGACATGCCGACTCCGCACAGAAGATACACCAGCTGAGAACTGAACCAGGCAACCTCTTGCTGAGAGGCGACAGCACTATCTGGTGTGCCACTGTGCCACATTCCCAGGTTTTATTTTATTTTATTTCAAAGCAGAAAGCGTTATGGTCTAACCTGATAAGTTAGAAGATAAACAGCACAAAAAGCACCTCTTAAGGAAGCCTTATTAAACCAGCAAAATTCAAACAAAATAGGCTTCCACCAAAGCAAGAGAAATCTTTAAAAGCGACTGACTGACTAATGTTCAATTAAATGTTTTACAAAAAGGTCTAACCTTTATACCCTCCGTACGATCAGACTTGAGCAAGTTCGTGACAGACTTAAGGTGTTTTGACAGGAATGCTATGCTATAATATATCTTTGGAAATGAAAGAACTGCCTCAATTAAAGATTTACATAAGTTGAGAAAACCAAGTACTTTTGTTCAACTAATCATCCCACTGTAAAGATGTTCATGAAGCTATGTGAAGATGAGGTAGCTGAATGGAGACAAAAAAGGAAAGGGAAACACTATTATATTCTAACGCAGGATGAGTCTCTAGCACTAAGAGAGCTACAGGAACTGAAAGATACAGTTCTCAGACAAGCCGACAAAAGAGGGGCAATTGTAGTGATGAATTATAAGCATTATGCTCAGAAAATGCAGGAAATGTTAAAAAATGATGACATCTACAGTGTAATTGAGAAACATCAAATAGGAACATTAATTTCTTCAGTGAAAGATTCTTTATATGAGAAACTGATGACTAGAGAAATTGACAAAGAATTGTATAAGTTTTTTGACATGGAACATCCAGCTATTCCTGAAATTAAAGGGCTACCCAAGATCCACACTGATTGTATTAATCCACCTCTTAGGCCGATTGTTTCAGGGAGAGGATGGATCACAGAGCCCCTCTCTATTTATGTGGAAGCTGAACTCAAGAAATTAATACCATTTGCACAGAGTGTACTAAGAGACATTGCTCAGCTAATAGAGAGGTTATATGAAAGGATGGAACAATTCAATTCCTTATGTAACCTTATTTTCGTGACAATGGATGTCAATAATTTATTCACTTGCATAACAAACAACTTTGGAATAGAAGCGGTAAGAGATTTTGCATCCCATTTTGAAGATGATATGGATGTAAACTTAGTCTGCAGCTTACTAGTACTAATCCTGGAAAACAATGTGTTTTTATATGAAGATAGCTATTATTGGCAGAAATGGGGGGTAGCCATGGGTACCCCCTGTGCAAATAGCTTTGCGAATTTAGTCTTAGCCAAATGGGAAAAACAGTGGGAAATGGACACTAATAACTATTGGAAGAGTTATATCATCTTTTACAATAGATTTGTAGATGATATTCTATTCTTATGGAATGGAGAAAAAGAGCAGTTGAATGGTTTTGTTAATTATTTAACAAACATAACTAGCTTTTAAAGATTTGAAGTGAAAACATCAGAAAGTGCTATAGAATTCCTGGACGTCAAAATTCTAATGAACAAAAATAACAACAAAGGGATTGGTACTACTTTATATAGAAAACCAATGTGGAGGAGCCGCAAGCTACACTATACGAGTATGCACCCAAGACACATTTTTCAAAATATTGTTGAAAATCAAGTGATTAGAGTGTCTAAACTCTATAATGATGATGAAGTATTTATAAAAGAACAAGATATCCTGTTACAAAATTTTGCATCCAGGGGTTATGACAGAAAAAAAACTAGAAATGAGTAAAGATCAAGCAATGGCTGTTCGTCATAGCAAGGGACAGCCATACTACTCGAAGATATCATTTAACAGTGTAAATCAAAAAAGAAATAGTAAAAACCTCAGGTGCATGATGACCTACAGCACTGACAATTCTGAGGTGTGTGAAACCATTAAAAAGTTTTGGCCTATCCTCACTGCTGATAGCAAAATTAGAAAAATAGTAGGAGATAAACCTAGTTTTTGTTTCAAAACCAAGAAGAACTTGAAGGACTTGCTATGTAACAACAACGGCAGATCTAGTAATCAAAAGACAGATGGAAAAAAGCTAATGGGTACTCGAAAGTGTGACTTTTGCAAAGCATGCAGCTTCATTAATTGTACAAATAATTTCATACATCCTGTAACGAACAAATGCTTTAAATTCTATGGGCTTGCAAATTACAATACCAAGAATGTTATTTCCATTGCTACCTGCAATTCATGCTGTGCCTACTATGTAGGAAAAACGAATAGAAAATTTAAAGAATGGATACTTCGTCATCAATTAGATATCAAAAATAAAATAGAAATGAATGCGCTTTCTGTTCATGTGCAAGAGAACTCAGGACATCTGTTCTCTTTTATGGTAATCTCATGTATACACCCCAACTTACATGGAGGAGATTTGTTTAATACAACCGAAAAGGAAGAAATTAAGTGGATCATGAATTTTAGAGCCAATCAGCCACCAGGACTTAATCAAATAGTTCCTATTAAACCTATGCTAAAAGACAGAAACTTGAATAGGAAGTGACATTATGGCCTATTGAAGGTGTGTCTACTAAAGATAATTTTTATTGGCTGGAAGTTTGTGGATTTTATTTAAGTAGTATTGTATCAGGTCAGTGTAACAGGATCTGATGAAGGTTTTTTAACTGAAAGCGGTTATCCCATCTGACCTGCAGTTCATCACCAGCTCGTGTTTTTATGTGTTTTATTAAAGACTGGGACTTTTAAAGATTTCTCTTGCTTTGGTGAAAGCCTATTTTGTTTGTATTAACCTAAGTTAGGATAATACCCTGAAGTGATGCAATGATCCCCCATGTTAGTGAAGTAGGTATAAGCAGTTAGTGTGCCTAGTGAGCATGCAGACTATGTGGTCTGGGGCATTTGTATTTATAAAGTCCAGAAATCTCTGAGCCTGCATGTTAGGGGTCGTGTGTAATTCTCATTTTATAGTGGGGTAAAGTCACAGATGAATATGGTACTGGGTTAAATGGGAAGTGTCACCAGTATATTTAAGTATATGTTATGGGTTTCATGGGTCATAGAGGAGGACCTTTAGCTTGCAATGATATAGTTTGTGACTTTATCTATGCTAATTTGGTCACTGAAAAGTATGTCATACTGTCTGACCAGCCTTAAGGTGTGTTTGTTTTTATATGAATTGAGAAACCTCCATCTTTTGCCCCTTCCTGTGTAATAACAGGACTAAATGCGTGGAAGATGTTATAGCCCTGCACTGCCAGAGTGCTCTCTGCAGCTTTAAACTATGTCTTAGTAACTCCACTGACGTCTACATTCTCCAAGGTGAGGAGAGTTTTCAAGGAGTGGGTTTTTTTTTTTAGGCATTACCAACCTGATAAACCTTCTGACATAGAAAAAAACAATCCAAGAAAATCTATATGTTTTACTGTTTAATGCTAGGATCAGCCTGGGAGGATATGGTTGATGAACCATGCTGCTTTCCTAGGGATGGTCTGCACTTGTTCATATATTGTAATTCCATTGAATGACACCAAAAACTAAGCCAATTATTAAAGTCAGTTATCTTTTGTTCATATTGTGGCATCATCCTTGGAGAAGGAAGAATACTGCTCACTGCTAGGTTCATACTGGCCGAGGACACATAGTCCAAGAGCTTCATCATGTCTCTCTTCTTATAGTCCATGGAGGCATATTTAGATCATTTACTCCCACATGGCCTATAACTGAGTGATACTGATTCAATCACCAGAGTGCATATGTGATCTGATGGGTTCTTGCCCCTGAGTGGCAACTGACCATAACCTTCACCTTGCTTAGCCCTGTGAGTGGGACATTGGTGTGACTCAGAATGGACATTCCTATGACCAAAATGATGAATTGTATGGTGGTCTGCCTTATGGGCTTAGCTTTAGTGACACTGTGAGTTGAGACTGAATGTGCCATGGTGGATGCTGCTTTGATAGTGTGTTTTTGATGTTGCCGGGGTATTTATTGTAAATATGGAGTATGAGAAGTCTGAGGTTTTTGGTTGGTGGATTACTTTTAAGAGCCAGAACATATGTAGGTCTATGTGTTTGTCCCGTAGTGAGCATGGCAAGTAGTGTGTAGTGCTGTGAGTTTCTGACAACCTGTTTGATATTTGCAGTGGCTGTGTGGGAGTGTTGCCCCAAGAGACAGGGTATAATTATAACTCTCACATACTATATCAGATTGTTTAAGAATTAGGTGTCTGTCAGAAAGCATGAGACAATTGCTACAATGTCTCAAGACTCTCATTTCTACGAGGCTGACTTTCCAGGTAGTCAGCAAGTACTGATCCATGGTTCCAGGTATAAATATAGTGGGTTTCAAGAGGTGTGGTAGCAAAGTATTCATACTACCCTTTGTGTGACCACTGTAAGGAAGAACAGAGTTGCTAGAGTACTAGTTGGTTAAGAAGAACAAACTTAGTCTAATTTCATGGAGTGATGCCCCTCTTTATGCAAACATGGGTCTCGTTGAGCAATTATGTGCATAGAAACTCATAGGGGGTAGTTTTTATAGGAAATGTGTTTCTAAGCAGCCGCAGCTATGCAGGATGACACTGCGCATTCAACAGCGGCAGACAAATGTGACAACTTTATACAGGCAAACAAAAGTAACAAACAAACAAGCTAGCCCTGTCACTTCACTAGTGGCTAGCATTTTGATCACATATATTATATTCATTTAAAATCCATTTAAAAACATTCAGGCATCACCCACACATTTTCACCATTAAATATTTAGATTAAAAATATTATGGCAATTCAGAAAATAGAAAAAAAACCTCTCTTTTTAACTTTATTCCAAGTACTACCATAGTGAAGACCCAGTATTCAACCCTTCTATTTCTTTATTACTGTCACAAAGATCTACCTCATATAGGGTCTACATATATTGTCATATGACATTTGTTAGGGATTGTCGCTATCTACTCTTCAGTCATTACTTGATCTCATAGCATCCATTTACGTTTTTTGTGTTCTCCTCACTTTCCCTGTTTAGGCTAATAGTTCCATTTTTTTTGCACTGATCCGTATTTCTAGCACTTTCTTAAGTTTAGGTTTCTCATTCTTTTCCAAATTGCAGGTGATGACTATTGTTGAAACTATCAGTTATATGAGCTTGGATGTACATATATTTTTTTAATTTCTTGGTCCCAACTTAGCAACATTAAATCTTTACATGGCATTATGTTTGAGTCCAGTAACTCCACCAAATTCAAACACCCCAAAGTATGTGTTCCCAGGACTCAGTGCAAACCATATCACATCCCCAACATCTATCCTTTACACTGAGAATATTTTCTGGAGTTTATTTGCTGTAAAGAAATACCTGTGCAGGCACTTCCATGCAAAAAAAAAAAAAAAGTTTCCTGGATTTTGTTTCCTTCTTTGTTGCAAAACATATTTCAGTGCAGTATATAGTGGTACATTGATGCTACATTCATCCCTGGCATCTAATAACAAGCCTCTATTAACAACTTCATTAATTTGTGCATTTCCTTGCCTTGGGTTTCTTTGTTTCAATTCTTTTGTCACCCCTATATAATTCAGATGCATCCTACTTAGCAAATTAAATTCTGTTTTTGTTTGTTTCCATTTTATCGAATTCTCATTGATTGCTATTATCTGATCCCAATTTCTTGGTTTTACTCTCAATGTTCTCAAACTTTTAGCCACTGTTTCTATGTTTTGAATGTCTCTTTGCTTTGCTTCCATTCATATTACAGTTAATTGCTCTATCCAGCAGGACATCTTGTTTTCTTTTAAAATCTTGAATGAATTATATACATATAATTTTGTATTCGTCTCTGACGTGTAAAACCAAAAAATCTTTTGATTCTTCTTCTTTCCCTGTTCCTCTATCAATTTCCACAAAGTTTCTGGATTGGCGAAGGTAAAGTAACCTTACTGTTGATAGATAATACGTTCTCAAGTGTGGGAAACCAATCTTAATTTAATTGTTCAAATTATATTCTGGCTTTTCTACTTTTCCAAAAAATGGCATTATTTCCCTATTTAAGCCACAATTTTCAACAGGACTTTAAAAATATGTTTGTCCCATGTAAAACGCAAGGGATGGTAGAAAAATATTTATGGCCTGTATTTTACTTTCTTTGTCCATGAACAACATTTTCTGTGGTCTTATTTTTTCCCATTTTTCTATAGTTGTAAGCAAAATGGTCAACTTATTTGAAAGTCTAGAATGCATATCCTTATTACTGGTAAGAACTTCTTTCTTTGCTGCCAGGTTGTTTCAGCAACATATATTTTCTAGTTTGGTCTGTCTTCAGGATTTTGCCTTTTTGCCATAGTTTTGAAACCTCTTGCTAATTTTGCTTAAATAACTAGTATTTTATGACTATCAATCTCAATGTCTTTTTTGCCAATGTACTGGGTAGGTATACTCTTATCTTTTCTCAGTAATTTCATTCTTCTTGGGGCAGTTTGGAGTATTTGCTAATAGTTTCTAGCATAAAATGTTTGCAGTTATTCCCTTCTAGCCTTTCTGGAAGAGCATAAAACCTGAGGCTGTTCTTCTGGGAGCTGTCCTCTAGTCCAATTTCATAGTTTCATAGTTTCATAGTTTGGTACTAGGCTATCTGCCCTGGGGCATTTATAAGCCTAGCCATAGTGATGTGGCTTTCGCCACCCCATTTAATGGTACAAAAGTGTACAGAATAGATTTAGAATACTGTGCCTCTGTCTAGTAGTGACACAGTGAAGACCCCCTTACATAATAGAATTAGTTTACTGTGCTTCTGTCTAGTAGTGACTCAGAGATGACCCCTGGGGTAAACCTACGATCTCCCATCCACCCATCAAGATTTCTCTTGAAGAGAGTCAGTGAGAGGCTCTGCCTAACATGAACTGAGATTCTGTTCCAGAGTATGGGAAGCCTCTGAGTTATGAATCTGTCCCTCCAGCATGTCCTATTCATATTTGTGCTGAGGTTCAAATCTTTAGCTCTCGTGGTTCTGATGGATTTGGATTTTTTGAGGTGGAGCATGTCCATCAATTCCTGATTGGACATGGCCTTGTATGTCAGGCACAGATCACCTCTGAGTAGGCGGTATGCTACTGAATAGAGTTGGAGTTTCTTTAGTCTGGCAGCATATGACATATGTTGGAGACCCTTGATCCTCTTGGTGAGGTACTTTTGGGGTCTCTCTAGCTGTTGCAAGTGCCGGGTGAGGTACATACCAAATGGGGCATTGTACTCAATCATGGGTCTGATAAGGGAGGAGTACAGGGGCACAATGACCTCCTTTGATCTGGATGTGAATCCCTTCATGATAAGGTGGGCAAGGTTGAAAGTCTTTCTAACTACTTTGGCAATGTGGGTGTCAAATGAGAGGTCACTATCGACTTGGGTCCCCAGGTCTCTGATTACTTTTTCCGTACTCAGTGGTTTACCGCCTATGTGATAATTTGTGGGTACTTTGTTTTTCCCAAAGGGGATGACTATACATTTTTTGGCATTTAGTTTAAGGCCATGTCTCCGGCACCAGTTGTCTGTTTCAGTGAGGCCTTTCTGTAGGATGTATGTGTCAGCTGGTGTATTGACTATGGCGCCTAGTTTGCAGTCATCTGCGAACTTTGTCAGCCACAACCCTCTCATGTTTGCTTTCACATCTGAGAAATAAATGCCGAACAAGAGGGGTCCCAGGACAGAGCCCTGTGGGACACCACTTGTCACTGGCTTTGAGTCTGACATGGCTCCAGCGATTTTGACTTTATGGGTTCTATCCTTTAGCCAGTTTGCCACCCATCTTGTGACATATGGATTTACATTTAAGCTGTTGAGCTTGTCTATGATGCCAGAGTGGTGTATTGTGTCGAAAGCTTTAGCCAAGTCCGGGTAGGCTGTATGGACTGCTTTGCCCTCGTCAATGGCTCTAGTGACTGTTTTGAAAAAGTCAACCAGGTTTAAAAGGCTGGATCTGCCTTTTACAAAGCCGAACTGGGTGGGATCAAGTGTCTGTAAGTCCCCAATGTCTCTGTTTATTAGTTCCATAATGATTCTTTCCATAGCTTTGCAGACCAGGCTGGTTAAGCTTATGGGGCGGTAGTTACCAGAGTCAGTAGAGGTGCCTCCTTTGTGGAGTGGCACTACTGTTGCTGTACGCCAGTTTTCAGGTGCATATCCTGTAGTAAGGCTAAGGTTAAATACCATTTTTATGTGCGGGTTTAGCTCCTCTTGGAGTTCACGTAGCACGCAACCCGGGATACTGTCAGGTCCCATTGATGCTGTGTTTTTAGCTTTGCTGAGGGTGGTTCTCACCTGGACATCTGAGATGACAGGGAGGTTACATTCAGCTGGGATAAGTATTTCTTCTTTTGGGGGTGAGGGAGGGGAGAAATTTGCACTGAACCTGTCTGCCAGAATGTTGGCAATATCTGTGGGTTCAGTGTATTTTTTGTCATTGTGAACTAACTCTGAACATATCTGAGGGTTTCCGCCCAGGTTTCTAACATAGCTGAAGAAGGCCTTGTGGTTATCTTTAGTGTCCATAGCTATTTTTCTCTCAAAGTTGGCCTTAGATGTTTTTATGAGAGAACGTAGCTTTCTACTAGTGCTGATCAGAGATGCCTTCTCATTATGGGATTTTGCTCTGTCGTGCAGTAGCTTCCTTCTTTTGTTATACAATTTGTTTATGGCTGAGGTCCACCAGACAGGACACCTGCCCTTGGTGGAGAGGGTCTTGGTTTTATTTGGGATTGCATGATCCATGCATTCTTGGAGATGTCCGTAAAAAGCATTTGTGAAGGATTCTGCATTGTGGGATGTGGTTTCCACTGTCCCAGTGGGCTTAAAGGATACCATCTCAGTTTTAAGAAGTGTAAAGTCGGCTTTTGAGAAGTTTTTCACTGTAGTCTTTTGTGTTGGGGGTGGAGGTGGGATATGTATATCCAGGGTGATTAGTTTGTGGTCAGATCTCACTAGTGAAGGGTATACTTCCGGTGTGGAGCACTTTGTCCCCATGTTTGTGATGATCAGGTCTAGTATATTAATTCCCCTTGTGGGAGAGGTGACTAGCTGTTCCATTGCATTTGAATTTATGAATTCCAGGAACCTTTGGGCTAGGGTGTTTGGGCTAGAATAATGCACCCAGTCTATGTTAGGGTAGTTGAAGTCTCCCAATATGATGGTGTTTGGTGAGACATTCATATCCTCCAATGTCTTCAGGAAGGCTGAGTGGGGTTCCTGAGATTGGGAGGGTGGTCTGTAACATGCTACCAGTTGTATAGCAGTTTTGCCTACAGTTAGTTGCACCGGGATGGTCTCTGATGCTTCATGTGTTGCCACTAACCTGGAGGTGTGGGTGTCCTTGATGAATATGGACATTCCCCCTCCCTTTTTGGTTTGGCCCGAGTTTTGGGGCCGAAGAGCATGATACGAGGTATAGCCTGGTAGCACTGGGGTGCTCTCAGGAGCCTTGAACCAGGTTTCAGTTACTGCACAGACATCAATGTCCTCCATACTGAGGAGTGCTTCGAGAGCCTGCATCTTGAGATTTAGAGTCATCTTTGTTTTTAGTTCTTCCTTGTAACATTTATTGTTCCACTAATGTATGCTTCATTTTTGCTCTTTCCTTTTGAATGTTATCATCAGAGTAATTCTCCCTGTATCTTTTTACCTTTTTTGTTATTAATGCCTTTATAATGTTTAAGTGTACCACTTATGTTGAAGACCCCTTTCTATATTTTATTGATTTTTCCTTCCACGGAGGTACCCCCACACTTTCCAGTGACTGCTCATACTACTGTCATCCTTTCACTGGTGCCTTGCAGTCATCTGATCCCCTCTCTATTGATTTAGTCTCTTGTCTCTTGCGTTCAATATTTCAGTATTTTTCTTGGGCTTTCTCTTGGTATGCACTTTGGCAGATGTTGATAGTGCTGCAGTATGAGTACTTATTGTGATGTTCCCCTTTTTATCAGAATTTTTTTCTGGTAGTTTCAGTTGCTAATCTCAAGAGAGGTATTTTAGCTGTCTACCATTGTTCCACCATACCAGAGGTTTCATGTGAGTGTAACTTAACTTCAGCAAGGCCTTTTCCAATATGTACATTGCTGGGAAAAAAATGAAAGGAAAGGTTCCAGTATGTTGGAGTGGATTGGAAACTGGCTGTCAGGAAACAGAGGGCAGTCACTAGGGAGACAGTCTGTTGTTTGTCTTTTCAACTTTTCCCGGTTAGGGGTCACCACAGTGGAACTCCTATTCGCTAATGATTGGCAGTAGATTTTTATGGTGCTGAGTTGCCAGCCCGACGCCCAACCTTCAATGAAGGCACACCCATTCACGCATGGCTTTCAAACGCCACTCGACCGCGGGGAGGACATGCAGACTCCATACAGAAGGCACTCCAGCTGAGAATCGAACAGGATAACCTCTTGCTGCGAGGCAAAGGGAGACAGTGATAGAATGAAATCACTAAAAGACTCTCAAGGTTCAGTACTGGGACCAGCCCTACTTAGTATAATTGCTTGCTGAAAAAATGTATGCTGATGAGTCACAGACTAGGTGGTGGTGGTGGGGGGGCAGGGTCAGCTAGTCTTTAATGACATTTATGCCAGTCTGCATGTTGAGAAAATCAGTGGTTATATGGTTTCAATATAAAAGTTCCAAGGTTATAAACTTTGAGAAGGAATCCATGGAAAACACTACCGTCTTGGTGGAATGACGTTAAGCAGATGACAGGAGGAAAGGGATTTGCAATAATTGATAGTCTTTAAATTGAATTATGCCTAGCTACACGACAGATATCAGTGATGACCAGTGAAGAACCTTGGGTGCAAAGTACAAAGCATGAACTCCAGAGGTGCTGAGGTCATGCATTCATTGTATATGATAATAGTAGAACAAAATCTTCAAAACCATGTACAGCTCTGAAGGCTGCAAAAGGAAAAATTAAGCTGGCAGTAAGATTCAAAATCAGAGTAATAAAAAACGTCAAAGGAATCAAACAGTTTGTGTTCTATGAGACTCAGAACATCAGACATTATATATCAGAAGGGTAGGGTAGTAGCAATATGCTAATTTTTGTATTCTGTGTTTGAAAAGCTGCCAGTAATAGTATGAAAAAGATGAGAAAGGGATTATGACTTGACATATCACATTGGTTTGAGGCAACGTGGTTAGACTTGAGCAAGAATAACTGAAAGGATGGGTACCAGCTGTTCAGGGTCCATTTCAAACTTGACTTGGAAACAAAAGGGAGGAGACAGCCCTGGGATAAACTGCCTAGGGTTTAAAGTTGATAGTGACAGAAAGCCAAAGAAGGAATGAGATAAGGACATGGTAGTAAAAACTATGTGGGAGTAACAGCATTGCAATGGAATGAATGGTTTCTTCTGTATGCTCTTTCGTATGTTATAAGGTTGCAGTGGTTCTGGATCGCTAACATGCTGTACTGGTTGAAGAACACACTACTGTAAACTTTTTTTCTGCCCATCTTTCATGGCATTGTTATAGATCAGAATGTTCCCAAAGCACAACATTCCATAATCACCATCATCAGAGGATGCTGTAAGTATTATAAAGATACTCTACAATTTATCAGCTATACTGACAGTGGTCATTAAGGTGTCAGGGCACCATATATTAGAGCTAAGGAGTAGCATTGCTATAACAGAGATACCCACTCTCCACCAGTGATGCTGCCATATGTTAGATGGTATCATATTAGATGAGCGTGTCTGTCATATCAGGATGCATCTTTCATGGGTGTGTCTCCCTATCAGCAACATATGAAGCTTATGTGAAATGTTAAATGTCACTTTTAGCAGCAGAATAGTTCATTCAAATATAGATAATCAGACCTACCCATCTGTTGTACTGCGTTATAATACTCCATTTCATTTTAGTTGCCTTATGCTTTGCTTGGTAAGGGTGTTGTGACAACAGACTAATAAAGGGAAATAAAATACCCTTTCCTTAATAACAGAGCCTAGCTCATCCTGGAGGATTCTGAAACATTTATTTATTTATTTCACCTTTGTTAAGCGGGTTGGTCTGACTGGGCAAGGAGCCTGTTTTCAGCGGAGGCCCAAGGAAAAAAGCTCCAGCATATAACAATCCAATTATGAAATTCAAAGTAGAATATAAAAACACAATGCAATAACAAAAGAGTAAGGGATTACAAATGATATGCAATCAAATAACAGAAGTTAACAATGGTAAGTACCAAGTTTGAGAGACAGAAAAATATTCAAAAGGGATAAGAACATAAATGTAGTCCCTACTATCTGGTAGAATTTTAAAGCAGACCAAAAAATAAACCAAGACCGTAAGTAATAGAAAGGCAAAATATAGGGAGATCCCAAGGAAGAAGTGACGGTAGCAGAAGAAATAGGTTAGGTAAGAGGGGGCAAGACCAAGATTTAAGCAGGCTGATTTAAGAGTTTTTTTTGAAGCTGTAAGTGCTAGTGATTGTTCTTAAGCAAAAGGGAAGTTTATTCAAGCATTAGCAACTGAATAGTTGTAAAGAAGTTTACCTATGTTTTTATTAGGCTTGTGGATTTCTAAGAGTTGTTGATCAGTACTGTGGAGAGTACAGTATGGGGTGTAGGGAGAAATGAGGGTTGAGAGGGCTGGACAGAGGGAAGGATTATTTAGGATAGAGTGAACGAGATGGAGCTGAGGAAGAAGTAGTTGCTGGAATTCAGGCCACTGCAGGTATCTAAAAGCCAAACAGTGGTGGCAGCGGTAAGGAAGATTGGCAGAAAATCTAGCAATTTTGTTATAAATGATTTCAAATTTAGTTGATAGATTGGATTGTATGTTAAAAAGGATAGGTGCAGCATAAAGTAGGGTGGGCAGTAGAAATGCCTGAGCTACAGAATGTTTAGAGACATAAATAAAATATTTTTTGTGCCTATACAGCATACCTAATTTTTGGTGGGTCTTTTGATAGCCTGTTGTATGTGGATATCAAATTTTAGTTGGTCATCAATTATAACTCCAAGCACTTTAGTATGAGGCTCGACTGAGATAATTGTGTTATTAAGGGATGTAACACCGAAGGTGTTTTTCTGTTGTTTGAGAGATTTTGGGAGGAAGAGGAGAAGTTTGTTTTTCTTAGGGTTGAGTAGGAGTTGATTGCTGGTTAGCCATTTTTCTATGGGGAAGAGTGATTCTTGAGTAAGGAGGTGGGGGGGAGTGTCAGAACATGATATAAGTGTGGAGTCATCAGTGTATTGAATTAATAAGGAGTGAGGGCAGGATGTGTACATGTTATTGGTATAGATGTTAAAAAGTAGCGGTCCAGTAATGGAATCTTGAGTAACCTCTGTTTGAACAGGAGGGAAGGGGAGGAGGCTGAGAGCCATCTGACAGACTGGAATCTGTTAGAAAGGTAACTGGAGAACCAAAGAATAATAGAGTGTGAGAGGTTAAGGCTAGAAAGCTTAGAGAGAAGCAGTTTATGGGAAACAGTGGCAAAGGCTTTAGACAGGTCAAGGAAAAGGCAAGAGACTAGTTTGTTATTGTCATATTTTGCAATGGTCTGAGTAAAAGAAACAAGTAGAGTAGATGTACTGTGATGTGGGGTGAAAGCCATGTTGGATAGTGGTTAAGAGGTTTTCCTGCAATAGATGATTGATGAGCTGCTTGTGAATGCATTTTTCTAGTATTTTTGAAACAGGGAAAGTATTGCAATAGGTCTGTAGTTAGAGAGATCAATAGAATTACCACCTTTGTGAAAAGGTATAACATGAAATTTCTAAACTATCTGAGAGAGATATATAATTTCTCCATATGGGCATGGGTCTAATCCATGGTCATCTTCCATTAGGTTATATCTAGATCAAGTACATGGAAAGTATCTAGATATTATCTTTAAAGGATACCCAGATTACATTTTCTGGCCCTTGGTGATTGAGTTTGTGCATCAGGAGTCTGCATTCCCCTTCTGTCTTGTTGCTTGTTTAGTGTGCCTCACTTTCTAAGGTGTACTAAAAGGAATAGATTGTGCTGTAGGGCATTTTTTTGGCGGGGAGGGGGGTCAATGCACATGAATAATTTAAAATGTATATTCTTGTACATAAAAAAAAACAGTACAAATGTATTTAAACATGTTGGGTCTCTTGCCTAATTAGTTTCTCCTATTACTTGAACACTATACATTTTTAAGATGACTTGCTTAAATTTACGTGAACCGATAGAAGATCAAAGTTATGGAACATTGCAACAATAGTGGGCAAAATAATTCACAAAGTCAACCGCAACTATATAAAATAAAGGTCATTTTAAATACTGGGCTCACCTTAATAAGAATGACAATGAATGGAGGGTTTGGATTCTTTTTTTTTTTTCAAAACAGGTTTATTGTTTTAACATACAAGAAAAATATCATAACAATTTTATACAAGTAATTAAAAATAGATATGATTATAACATTCAACAAAACAACTAAAGTATTTACAAAGACATCCACTACAATCAGATCAATTAATTAAACTAAAATACCATTCTATTGAAATTAGGATTTTTTTAACAAATTTTGTAAATTATCCCATACAATATAATAAGATGTTTTTCTAGTTGTTCTTGTCCTAATTGTGTTTATTTCCATATGGCACACTATATTCATAACATTTTTAAATTCATTGAACGAAGGAGGTGTATCTGAAATCCAATTTCTGGTTATTATTTTCCTAGCCACTGCTAGAATAGACCATAACAAGGGAAGTTTAACCTTTTTAACACTTTGAGGTACAGGTGTGTTGAATAATATAAGAGATTTAGAAATAATGAAATTATCTGTAAAAAGAGCCTGCAAAAATTCATTAACTGACTTCCAGTATTCTTTCAATTTTATACAGTCATAAAACATATGAGCCCAGTCAGCATTAATTTCTACATTACATCTCTTACATAGATTATCTTTATTATTTATTTTATTCATCATCAAAGGTGTATAAAAAGATCTATGTAAAAATTTCCATTTATAAAGTCTCCAGACAATGGAAGACGTAGTTCTATAGGCAGATTCCAATATATATTGTTTATCTTGTTGATTTGGTGGGTCCCGATTAATAGAAGTGAAATAATTCCAGTATGTATCTATACTGTAAAAAGTTTCTTTTCTGATAATTTTATGTATGTATGAAAGTTTACCTTTATCAGAAACTTTATGTTGTTAATTTAATATCAAGTAATCAATCAGTGTTGGAATAGATTCTTTAACTTTTATAGACATTAGATCTATTCTATCAATGAGATGTTGTCTAAAGGTCTGAACTTCTAACCAGCAAGTTTCTCTTAGATCAAATTCTTGTTTTAAGAAATCTAGATTTTTAACTTTATTATCAGATATCAGCTGATACCAGTACTTTAGATCATTATCTATAGCTAAATGAGTTCCTTCAGAAGTAGATGACAAAAGCATACCCTGAGTATACATTATAGGGAATATAATAAAATTCCATTCCCTATACTTAGGGTGCATGAATATAAAGTTACGATAGCTAATAATAATATTTAATGGGTAACAAACCATATGTTTAGGTGTAATAGGTGAAGTACAAAATTCCTTTAGTAACCATAACATGGAGTTATTTACAATCATATTTTTATGTGTTAAGGAGATTTTCATGAAGTGCATACTAATTAGCTCCCAATAATCTTTCCATTTTGCGACATATGACTGATCTATTAATAAAGTAATGACTTTTACAATAGAAGAGATAGTATACAAATTAAAGTCTGGAAAAGAAATACCTCCTTGAGACCAGCTATTAGTATGTTTCTTTAATGCAATCCTAGGTCTATTAGGTGCCCATAGGAAATTTAACATTAGTGTATTCAGTTTCTTGATAATTATTTTTGTAGGTGGAAGTATTATTGATTGTATTAAGTATAAAATCTTGGGGAATATTATCATTTTAATAATTTTAAGTCTCTCCTCCATAGTAAAAAACATATTATTCCAGGTATTAAAAAGATTTTGTATATTAAGAAAACAGGTATTATAATTATTATATATAATAGATTTAATATCTTTAGATAGTATTATACCTAAATAAGTTATCTGACCTGAATTGGGTACATATTTAGTAAAATCACTAATGAGAATATTTTTTCATGTATATATAGGTAGTATTTTAGTTTTTTCTTCATTGAAAATTAAACCAGAAATACTTTTAAAATTCATAATTTTATCAAATAGAGACTGCATAGAAGAATTAGATCCTGCTGATGTAATTAGAACATCATCTGCAAAAAGTTGAATTTTGGATGTAGTATTTTCATCTATTTCAAAACCCTCTATGTCAGTACTGTTTCTGATCAAATTAGCCCAAGGCTCCATTACTAAAGTGAATAATAGTGGAGAAAGTGGACATCCTTGTTTTGTACCTTTAAGAATGGGTATTTTTTGTGACACATATGTTCCTACCTTAATATAAGCCAACGCTCCTTTGTATAAATGCTCAATTAGATTTACAAATGCATCTGAGAAGTTTGTGCACTTCAGTAAGGTAAACAGATAGTCCCAACTTACTGAATCAAATGCTGAACTTATATCAAGACTAATAAGTGTTAAATCTTTCTTTTTCCTATTTGCAAAATCAATTAATGTTAAAGTTCTTCTTATATTATCAAAAGTATTTCTATTTACAATGAAGCCTATCTGATCTATATCTATAATGCCGGGAATGATTGTCTTCAATCTATCAGCAAAAATACTCATAAACATTTTATAATCAACATTAAGTAATGAGATGGGCCGATATGAAGTACATCTAGTTGGATCTTTATTAGGTTTTAAAATTGGCGAAATAAATGTATATTGCCAGGATGGGGGGTTATTAACTCAGTTTGGGCCAAAATAAAAACCTTATGTATTAATGAATATGTACTTTTAGAAAGGATTTTATATATCTCTGGTATAATACCATCATTACCTGGTGCTTTGTTTGATTTAAGCTTATTTATTTGTGTAATAACCTCTGTATATGAAATACTTTTGTCCAATAGTTTAATCTGTTGTTTATTAAGCTTTTTATTCATGTTTGTGGTTATAAATTCCTTTATTTTATCTTTAGGTTCCATGTTAATGTTATTATTGTTAATATTGTGAAAGTGATTTCTAAATTCATCTAGTATTTCTGGTAGACTAGAAACATTCTTCTTTTTCCTTAGAGAAAATATTTCTTTGATATGGTTTTGTTTATTCAACCTTTTTGTTTTATTTTTAAGTCTATGTAAGTATTTGGGATTTATTGAGTAAGACAAAAACTTGTATTTCTCTAGAGTTATTTTAACTTTATGAGTTAAAATGTCTGTGTATTTCTCATTTAGTTTGTTTATTTCTTCAATGACTTTCTTATCCATAATATTTTCTTTATTATTATGTTTATAAGAGTCTAATTTACTTTGAATATCTAACTATTCCTTATCCCAAGATTTCCTTTTATTATTATACCATCTTATACTTTGTCCATATAGATATGATTTTAAGGCATCCCAAACATAGACAATGGAGACTTCGGGAGTATTATTTATGTCTAGAAAATGTTGTACTTCTGAAAGTATATATTCTTTATAGTCTTTTAGTTGAGTTAAGTATGCTGGTATCCTTTTGATCTGAACATTATGAGTATTTTTTATCATGAATTCAAAAACAATTGAATTATGATCAGATATAGGACATGAAATGATTTTGGAATTAATTAAATCTATTACCATCTGGTTAGAAATGAAGACCCTATCTATTTTTGAATAAGTTTTGTATCTGTTAGAAAAAAAGGTGTATGGTAATGATTTTTAATCTATCTGATTATTAATATCATTCAAATGATAAGAATTAGCAAAATCATTTAAATGTTTTGCATTAGATGTAATTCTTCTTTTTCCTATAGTGGTAGTATCACTTTCATGTAGTATACAATTAAAGTCACCAGCTAAAATAATATCTCCTATAGAGAATGATATGATCTTATCAAGATGATGCTTCACTGTATTAATACCAATTCCAGGTATCCAATATACATTAATTAAAGTGTAAGTCTTCCCATTAATTTGTATTGTAACCATACAAAACATTCCTTTGTCATCCTGATAAGACTTAATGGTTTTAGGAATGGGCATACTTTTATTCCATAAAATAGCCACTCCTCTTTTTCTGAGTGTGCTCTGAACTAACCAATACTGTATATTTGTTTGTGGCTAGTTTATCAATATCTTTTTTCAAGAGATGGGTTTCTTGCAGGAAGACTAAGTTGGCCTTATGTAAATTAATGTATCTTATTAGGCTTGCCCTTTTACATGGATTATTCAATCCATTAATGTTTAAAGAAATTCCTTTTAAAGATGTCATTTGGCATTTTTAAAACTTAAGAATCTTATGATCAAAATAACAAATAACAACATAAGTAATGCTACATCTCCTCCTTTAGGTGTACCTTTAAATATAGCTGTATTTATTGAATCTCTTATGGGATTTTGTATAGGATTCAATTTTGTTTGTAGTGACAATGAGTGTACAAAATATATTGTGGATGTCAAAACTATATACATATAACAATGAACAAGTGAAAATAATGTAAGGATTAAACCTTGCATCCAGCCTGGAGTTAAAAACTCCAACTTAGAGTAGTATTTACCACTCAAGTTAACCCCCTACCCTAAGCAGCAGTACCTCAGCTACCACCTTATCAATTTAATACTGGTTATATTTAACTTAAATTAACAGCTTTCTATTCAATTATCTAGCAAGACAAGACTACACATTTGATAAAACAGCATCATATAAACTAAGATAAACTTTTTTTAAAAACTATTCATACTACTATATACATCTATGTAATATAATACACTTGTATTCAAATAGCATTCAAATATACTTGATATTAGGAACCAAGAGGAGAGAGAGAAATAAAAGACGTGAAAGAGGGAGAGAGAGTGAAAGAAAGAGAGAAAAAAAAAATTATTCAAAGTATGTAAAAATAAGTTCTAACATTCATTTAAATCAAAAACTTTGGCTAATATGGTTCAGACATTACATATATTAAGATGCATCTATTTTCTGTCATGTAAATGCAGTCAACAGCTTCCAAAAAAAAACCCCTTGAATTGCTTGTATATGAGCATTTTACTCATACTCATTATTGTCAATAGAATAAAATATTATATTTATAGAAATTTTTATAAATCATACTGCATAGTTATGCAAATTCTCAGAAACACTTGCATTATTGTAAAAAAAAATCTGTATTTTGTATATCTATACTACTGCTTTAAAATATATCACATGACAGTTTCTTCCAGAATAGAGTTATAAAGTTATTTATGCTTGTCAATCAGATGAATTAAATGAGTTATAGTAATGTATATGTCTGGAACATAAGTTTTCAACACAGATTAGTATGCTGCAGTCAAGTAGATTTTCAAAAACACTTGAATAAATTTTTCATTTTCTATGCCTTCTAAAATAAGACATTTACTTACTACAAGAAACTGCATAATTTAAAATCATTATAACTGACATATTTTATGAATTATAACATAGATATTTAAGTAATTATATAAAATAACTCACATTTAAATGTCAAAGAGTTCATTTTCTTTCACATAGTCGCATTTGCATCAGTTCTACTTCCTGGTAGAGTGTTCTTCCTGAATCTGTGATGTGTCAGTGTGATATATGGGTCAAAGGTCAGATTGACTGCTTTCAGCTTTTCTGTGAGAATTCTGAGAGTTGAAGCTTTTGAAACAGCTTGAGGACACTGTTCATGAGGTAGCCCACATCCCAGATTGTCTCCCTTAACATTTTGGCGGGAAACTTATTAAAAACTAGTGACAAACATTCATTTAGCAGTGTAAATACATTTAAACATGACAAAACCTTTGCGATGTATTTTACAGGTTATTACAGCCTCTATGTAAGTGAAATTAAGCCCAAAGTTATTAATAAGTAATAAAACTCAATATTTTTGTCCCAACTCAATTTTTATGCAAATCTTATTATTTACTGTGTCTATATGATCAAAAGCATTTCTATATATTAATATGAGAAAAAAAATAAAGAGAAAGAATAAAGAAAAGAAAAAGAGAGTAGAAAATAAAAGAGTGTAAAGCAGAAATAAGAAAAATGTAAGAGAAAGCTATAATAAAGTATATACAATGGAATATTACTTACTGTTTATATTAATAGAGTTAAAAATAAAACATATTATTTACTATTATTTAGTTCTAATTATTATTAGTTAAAGCATGACAGATTATTTACAAACAAGCATAAGCAGTATAATCAAGAAAGTATAATTAGGAATAGCATTTGAAGAACATATACACTTTTTACAAGGAATAAATATGTTATTATTCCATTTATCATATTTTCATTACTCTTCTCTCCCTGCCCTCCCCCACCCTTTACCCACTACATAATCTAAATAGAATATCATTGTTTAAACAAAGAAAAGAAGAAAAGGAGAAAAAAAGAAAAAAAAAATGTATCAAATTACTGACCTTACTTCTCTTCTTGAGAAAGATAAACAACTTGAATAATAGCTTGTTATTAGTTCCTCAGATATTTTGACTGGTTATGAAACAAAACATTTCTTTGCACACAGAGAATTACTTTGATTAAATCTTTTTCAGAACATTTGTGGCTTTCTGGAAATGCAGGAACTATATTTAAAAAGATTAATAATGAAGTAAAATGATGAGAGAAAAAAGAAAGAAAAAAAAAACATAGAACAAATCATTTGTTCTTTAGTCTCTTCTTCTTCTCTGCAGTCTTCCACGAAGTTTCAGTTGCCAGTCTCTTTAATGAAGGACTAGCCCATTCCATTTCCTCTATTTTATCCAAAATCTTATTTTTTTTGATAAACAGTAAAGCAGAGTCTAAGTCATCAAAAATTTTAGGACCATCGGGAAGGAAGATTTTTAGCTTGGCAGGAAACAGAAGGTATGTTTTAAACTGTGCTTTTTTAAGCTCCCTTATTAGTGGCAGAAAAACTTTTCTTTTAGCTATTACCAAGGAAGAATAGTCATTGTCAAAACGCACAGTTGTCTCATTAATCTTAACAGGAGCTTTAGCCCAAGCAGATTTAAGAACCATCTCTTTATCAAAAGATGATAGAAATCTAACTATAACTGATCTAGGATAGTTTTTGTTAGAGTTAGTATTAGCTATAGATCTATGTGCTCTTTCGATACCAAAAGAGAATGCTTCTGGTAAGTCTAAAGTTTTAGGGAGCCATGTTGTTAAAAAAGAAGTAATATTGTTACCTTCAATATTTTCTGGCAGTCCAAAAATCCTAATGTTATTGCGCCTAGATCTATTTTCCAAGTCATCCAGCTTTGTTTGTAAATGTGTATTTTGTTTCAGCAGAAACTCAATGTTGATTTCCTCTTCTTGGATTCTATTTTCCATGTCATTCACAGCTTCTTCTATGCCTGTCATCTGGATCGTCTGTTGTTGCAGGTCTATATGTAACAAGTCTATTTGTTTTGTAGTTTTTTCTATGAATGTATCAATTTTAGTATCCATTTTATCCATCTTAGCAGTAAGTTGCTGGATTATAGTTATCAGAGACTGAAATTCTTTCTTGATGCTGGAGTCTTGAGAATTTGTCTTACTGGAACTCATTTCAGACTGATAAACTGACAGGAAAATTTCCAATGTGATTTCTGACAGGAATATTGTTAAAATTTCCTTTCTTTTTTAGATATAGTTCAAGAACTATATAAAACAAACATATTTAGAAAGAAAATTACTTCAAAAATTAATTTTTTAAGTAATTAATTCCTGTCAGTGTAATGAAATTGGTGGAGCTGAAGAAATCTGCTGCTATCCTGTGTTCATCCTTGGCCACGACCCCCGAGGGTTTGGATTCTTAAGTGCCTGTTAACAGTTCTGTTTTCCTTCAGGAAAGGACACAAATATTTTTTGTTTCATTGTTTCCATACAAGTTTTAGGTCCAGCCTTATGGCTTGTGTATAAGACTAATGGAAAAACAAAAAACAAAACAAAACAAAAAAAAGGCAAAGGACAAAGGCCACTCCAACAGGTTCCAATTCAGTAGAAAGAAGTTTAATGAGGTTAGTGCTTTCGTACAGGTCAGTGCCTGTACTTCTTCAGAAAAAAAGACATAATTTAATGAATCACTTATATACCTTTCCACTCCAAGTAAACCACACCTGCCAAAATTCACATAAGTAATTAAAATTAGTAATTAAAAGTTAAAGATACATTAACTCACAAAATAATCCATTGGAAGCAATCAGTTAAAAACTCAGTGAAGAAAATGGTAGAAATAAAAAGCTAAACAGCCAAAAGTTCTGTAATACACCTAAGACATAAATATATGTTTCAAAAATTTGAAGATAAAAATAAAATGATACAAAAAAAAAAAAAAAAAAAAAATATATATATATATATATATATATATATATAAAATATGTATCAACTCATATGAGCAACAAATGCATATAATGTTAGATACATTTCATATTAATGAATGTATAAAAGCATGTGTATACAAAAGTAAGTCTCAAAGAGGCTGCAATAATATATATATATATATATATATATATATATATATATATATATATATATATATATATATATATGGGTTTCGGACGTTTGCTCATTCCGAAACCCAAACGGCCGGGCATACTTACGCGAAAGTGCTTTTCACTGAAGAAGCACTTTCGCGTAAGTATGCCTGTTGCCGAGGCCATACTGCGGTGCAGATAAGGGAAAATTCCCTTTTCCCCACTGTAGTGCAGTCTTGGAGGGAGAATATTAAAGATGGGGAGGGGGCACAGCCCCCCACATGAAGACCCCTGCTAAAATGTTAATGCAGTTTTTTTTTGTTTTGTTTTTGTGTAACACGCTTTAATGAAAGCACCTTTTTGATAAAAGCGCTTTCGTTAAAGTGTGTTCGGTTGTTATGGATTCGGAAGTTTACTCATTCGAGCAAATGTCCTAGAGCCATATATATATATATATATATAATATATATATATATATATATAAACAATATGTAATATATATAAAGGAAGCAGAGAATGACATGAATTCATAAAATTCCTTATCTAATTAAACTCCTTAGTTTCAAGATGCAAGCTATTGAACACACATCATTTATGCCTGGATGCCTAAAAGCTTCACACCTGATTTGCCATAAAACCTTGCACCTCTCCAACCATAATGAAGTAGGGCCACCCCTAATAGTCTCATTAACTTGTTCTATGACTCTAAAAACAAAAGAGTGATCAGGGTAGTTTAGTATGTGCTTTGCAAGTGCTTTCTCAACCTTTTTATTTTTGATTGCATATATATGTTCATGCATAGGCTATCACAACTGGACATAGGATATCACAACCAGACAAGGGTGGGGGTATTGTCATAATGGATAACAGCTTGTATAAAGAGAAGATGTCTTTACTTCACGATATTGGTCACTACAAGGTTGTTTCACTTAACAAGCCCCATGGTGCATATAGGAAAATCAGTGTTTTGAGGCACTTCCATTCTTCAACTCCACTTATTTTCTCCTCTTCTTGGGGTGCTAGAGTCCTGAGTAATTCCTTGAACTGTTGTATTTTGTCTCCAGTTAACTTCCAGGTCTTCAGCCTGGTCTCTGACCTTAGAGCCTTCGCTGACCACTGTTTGCAGCTGATTGTGGCAACCAGTGGTTTATGCTGTGGGCTGACTGTTTCACTGGGGATGACTTTGCAATCATTGATTCTACACCAGTGTCCTTTCCTTTCTTTGAGGAAGTCTACTTGAGTTGCATTTTGGCTGCTCTTGTAAGTGATCTTGTGACTGTCTTTCTGAACCGTATGTTGGCTACTATCAAGCCATTTGCCAGACAGAAATCTAGAATGGCCTCTCCTTTATTCCTGTTGTCCTACCTGTGTGGACCCAGGCAGTCCTCATATTCTGTTCTGTCTGTCCCTATATGTGCATTCAAGTCATGTTGTCCAGCTTTATCTAGTAGGTCCTGCAACTGCTGTCTGAATGCACTCTTCCTTACTATTACAACACTGCTGTGGGGGCATAAGTTGAGATTATGAATGCTGCCCTGTCATTACACTGAAGTCTGATTGCCATGAGTCTGTCACTAATTCTGATATTCCTTGCTGCCTTCTGAAGCCTCTCTCACCACAATTCCTCCTGAATAGCAGACTCTGAATCCCAAGCCAAGTGGCATTGCTGCACTACCCTTCCATCTTGTCTCTTGAATACATAGGATGTCCAGCCTTCTCCATATCATCATGTCATCCACGTCAAGCTGCGTCCTGTTAGTGAACCTACATTAAGTGTAGCAATACTCAGTTCATCTTTGACAGGTTGATTTTACATCTAGCTTTCACTCAACAAAGCTATCCCAGGTAACCCAGGCTGGGCAGCTAGACACCGGCTGGCCAGTAGCTTTTTGACCCAGGGCTGCTGGGCTTTATGGTGGGTACATACTGGCCAATAGGGAAACATACACTCCTCCCACCGTTAGCATGGGTCTCTGGCATAGGTCAGAGTAGGCTGGGTCCTCAACCCACTTATCACTCGTAACTATTCATGCCCATTTGGTGACATTAGTCAACATGACCAAATCTCCTAGAGCCATATTTTACACCATTGAGTGGCTAACCCTGCCATGGCACGCAGTCTGTGATCCATGTTTTCCTGTCTTGAGGATATTGAGCACCACATAGATGCCTAGAACAGTTAGCCTGTACAACTCTTGCCCTAAAGGGCACCATGTAGAGTCTGTGCTGCTGCCCACAGCTCCATTCATTGGTGAGTTTGAGATGGAAACACTCAGCATGTTTTTTGAAGGTTGGAAGAACCCCACAGAGACACAGGAAGACATGCAGACTCCAAACAAGCATTGTCCAGAGGTCAGAATTGAACTTTGCAGCTTGCATATTTGCCGGAAGTCAGCATTGAACCTTGGACCTTGCACATGTGAGGTGAAGACATTAACCATTATGCCAAAAACTGTACTTATTTTGAAAAAATAAATATCTTGCAGCAATTCGTACTCCTTCATTTATACCAAGACATGAGATTCTAGCAGTGTGGTTGACATTTGCAGAGATGATGCTGCTGGTATCTTCACTCCTGTGAGGTACTTTGATGTACTTGTTATACCTTAGTGCTATAGTAAATACTGTTCCACTCTGAATATGCAGTGTTTCTGATGCCTGCATATTTGGCTGTATCACCATTTCTTCTTCATTGAAGAAACGGTTGTAATGATGCCTTGTTCAGTTAAATGCTTCAGAATGTTATCTTTTTAAATTACTGGCTATTTAAAATCAAGCAAGCAGTTACATTGACATTTTAAGGTTACGTAATATTGATACAGTAATCCAATAAGGCCAAACTTGCGAACTGAGGTTGTATATCAGTTCTGTGATGCTGTTTCAAAGGCTTTGGATTGCAATGACTTTGAATATGTGGTTACATTAACATCTGTCTTTAACACTTAAATATTTTGCAGCTGAGGGTTTCCAGTCTATTTTTTGCATGGCTGATTCCTGCTCTGAATTTATCTTAATTCTTGGTCAGAAGAAGACTGTACTTTTGTATTGTATTGCATAGTCTGTATCAGAATTATCGAACTTCCACTTTACATTCAGTGATATGCATCACGAGACTGAATTATGACAGTCTACATATCCTTTCAGTCAATCCTGAGACCGTGTGATAAAGACGCCTGTGCTTAAAGGTAGAACTGACTTCTAATTTTTATAAAAACTACAATGCTAGTAAAAATGTGAGCAGGATGAAGTGGGTAATGTATAGACCCCAAACCAAAACCAATTTCATAGTTGCCAGTGTTCGGTTAGGGTTGGTCTGCATGCTTATGATTGGCTGTTGCTCTGTATGGTAATTTTGCTGTCTATGCAGGTTGTATGTCTGTTTTAACTTCTTTTGGTAATTGTTCCTGCAGTTGAGACTGGTTAGAATTTATCAGCACTTTATTTTGGTAAACAAAGAGAAGAAAAATAAAATTTCCCAGAATTGAAGATCATCCAAAATGGGTAACATTTTTTTATTCCTTTTACTGATTGTTTGATCCTGCAATGTTTCATGTGGGTGTATGAAATCCAATATTACTGTCTTTATGGGAACAGAACTATAGGCCTGATCCAGACTCATTCTGGACGCTGTAGGTTTGTAGGTCTCTAGCTTGCAATCTGAAGTTTGCTGCACTGCAAAAGTGTGTGCAATGTATTATTAACTTGTCAGTTGCATTGCAGTTTAATGTTGCATCTCACTACAAACTGTTTCTTCATGCAGTGTGTTGATTCAACTGCAACCCCCAAATCACTGTACTGGGCTATAGGACTGTGTAATTTAACTTGTTAGACTAAATGGTGACCACCTATATAAGGAAATGCTGCATTGTTAAGCAATACAGTACTTGGTTATAAATGTTTATCTATCCATACATGATCTAAATTGTTTGGCTGTCTTTAATTTAAGTTGTATAGTGATGGATACAGGCTCTTACTAGCAAGGACATTTTTGTTCCCTAGGAGAATATAAAGAAATCCAGAACTCGGTAATGGAAAATGTTTTCTGGAATTTTAAATTTTAGGCCAGAACATTTACCATACAGTGTCCTAGATATTAAAGTTGCTAATGTTCTATAATTCACTGGGTATAATTCAAGAATTTTAATTTCATGGAAAAATTTATTTTATTGTCCGTGATGGCAGATTTCAGATAGGACTGATTTTTACAGTCATGACTATACTGCTTGTGTACAGTTAACTATAAATGCATAATTTAAGAACTGACCACTTTGTATTTCATTTTAGGAAAGTAGGAAAAACTGAAATGTAAATGCAACTTTGTATGTATCTTAAGACTGATGCTTCCTGCTCTTCTGAGGTGGCCATTACAATAGTACAAGACTTCTGATGTGGTCATTACAGTAGTACAAAATGTGGTGTTCTGATGCTGTTGATCCTGTGCCATCTAGGTATTCAGCGTTCTATTAAGAGCCATGGTGTTTGTGGCTGGGCAGTTTTAATATAGCCCAAATAAGATTATAGTGTTTAGGTTGTTTTGGAACAGATGTATGGTTACGTTATTTTGGGACAGATGTATGGTTAGGTTGTTTTGAGACAGATGTATGGAGGGGTATTGCCTTTCAATAATATAGCTTGTTACTGATTTGTTACAGCTGTAGTAAGCGTTATATCAAAGGGAGGGGACAATCCAATATCACACTGTTTGTCCCTCAGGCTAGACTTGGAAATGGCCTGTCTGTGTGATCCATTGTCTAGTACTGATACATACATCGGTTACATAATCAGAGAAATTCATGTAAGAAATGTGTATCTGATTCTGTAGAAGTTCATCTTTTCTGAATGCCAGATTTCTGCAGTGCTAGCATGGCATTTTCTAGATTAGCAGCCTGGTCAAGGCAAGCCTTCTGTCATGCTTACAACCCTATCGATGTACTGGGTCTTGCATATTTCCTGCATGCATGGTCTTCATGTATAAACAGTGCTAATTGGAAATTTGGGACCTGAGGGCACCTTCAGTATATTTGTCACTTTATTGGTCTCCATCTTCACTACTAGCATGACTTGTATACCTGGTTTCTCTTTTTTCATTTAATATTTCTTTGAAGGACGTCTAATTGGTAGGCAACGTCTTAAGACTGCTTGTTTTTTCAAAATCATGCCAAGATTGTTTAGTCTGCCCACCCCTAACATTGGTCTTTTCAAATATATATGCATAATCATTCCTTATCTCATAAAGCCAGAACACCTTGCATATACAATGCAGCCTCCTTTCTGACTAAAGTTGCACAGCAAACCACTTGATCTAGAAATATAATTTGGACGGTAAAAACTGATGAAACAGTACATTATTTGCTTTCCATGACTGATCTGTCCTTTCACAGAACAAACTTAATATTTGCAGCAGCATTTGTGACTTACACAGCTTTAGTGAGCAGTAGAGTCTAAATAATGGTGTCAGCTTTTCTTTCACAATAATGTTGTAATACCTTAAGCCTGGATGACCTGGAGAAAGATTTGCCCATGTCCTTTCACCTTTGCTTTATAGCAGTCAAATTTGATGGTGTTTTATAGTCCTAAAAGGTTGTGCTATCTTGCATGTTTATCTTTGGAAAATGCAGAAAATGAGTGGATTAAGAGCACATTTCCAGCAATATTTTTGGTATGTATATTGCAGTAGGCGAAAGTGCAGTGACTTAAGGTGGCAAAGGAAATTGATGTAGTACTTTGTACAGTTTTCTGATAGACCTGCTGGGCTGTTTTACTGATCAGTGAGTCCAAAAGCTTCCAGAGAAATTAGAGTGGTAAATGTGCTAATCTTGGTAAGGATGTTTTAACTTGCAGTAGCTGATGGGAATGCAGCAGTTGTACCAGCAGCTATCAAATGATGAGTGAAAAGTACCTCAATACTAGAAGGAGGAAACTAGTATAGAAAAGAGTAAAATCCCAAGAAGGGAAGACATCCCTGATCAATATCAGCAAGAAACTACGTCCCCTTATAAAATCATCCAAGGCTAGCTTCGAAAGAAAAATTGCCATGGACTCCAAAGATAACCACAAGGCATTCTTTAGCTATGCCAAGAATCTAAGTGGCAATTCTCAGATCTGCTCGGAGTTAGTGCAGAATGGCACAAAATACACTGAACCAACTGATATAGCCAACATCCTGGCAGACAGGTGCAGTGCAAACTTCACCCCCCTCTCACCCCCATAAGGGCCCATAACTATACCAGAAGAATGTAGTGCCCCTGAAATCACAGACACTCAGGTTAAAACAACCCTCTCCAAAGCCAAAAACACAGCATCAATGGGACCAGACGGTGTCCCAGGCTGCGTCCTACACGAGCTCAAAGATGAACTAACCCCTCACCTAAACACACTGTTTAAACTCAGCCTCTCCACAGGCTATGTGCCCACAGAGTGGCGCACAGTAACGGTTATTCCGTTCCACAAAGGTTGAGCCACAACAGACCCCGGGAACTATCGCCCTATAAGCCTGACTAGCTTTGTCTGCAAAGCTATGGAGCACGTCATCATGGATCTCATTAACAGAGACATTGGAAACCTTCAAACACTGGACCCTGCCCAGTTTGGCTTTGTTAAGGGCAGATCATGCCTCCTAAACCTGGTGGACTTCTTTGAGACAGTTACCAAGGCTATAGATGAGGGAAAGGTGGTCCACACAGCCTACCTAGACCTCACAAAGGCCTTCGATACCATTCTTCACTTAGGTAATAGCAAGCTCATCAGCCTGAACATAAACCCCTACGTCACAAGATGGGTTGCCAACTGGCTCACGGACAGAACCCACATGGTAAGAGTTGCAGGAGCTAGGTCTGACTCTAAACCAGTTACAAGTGGCATTCCCCAGGGCTCAGTCCTAGGACCCCTCCTGTTCGGCATATACTTCTCAGAGGTACAGGCAAGCACAGGAGGATTATGGCTGATCAAGTTCACAGATGACTGCAAACTAGGGGCTATAATTAATTCTCCGGCTGACACAGACATCCTCCAAAAGGGTCTCACTGAGACAGATACCTGGTGTCAAAACCATGGCCTCAAGCTAAATGCCAAAAAGTGCATAGTCATCCCCTTTGGAAAAAACAAAGTACCCACAAACTACCACATAGGTGGTAGCCCCCTAAATACGGAAGATGTAATAAGGGATCTGGGGATCCAAGTAGATAGTAACCTCTCCTGTGATAATCACATTGCCAAAGTGGTTAGAAAATCCTTCTATGTGGCCCACCTAATCACAAAAGGGTTTGCATCCAGATCAAAAAAGGTCACTGGGCCCCTCTACGCATCACTCATCAAACCCATCATAGAGTACAAAGCCCCATTTGGGATGTACCTTACAAGACACCTGCAACAACTGGAAAGACCACAGAAGTTCCTCACCAAGAGGATCACTGGCCTCAAGCAGATGCCCTATGCAGCTCGACTGAAGAAACTCCAGCTGTACTCGGTTGCATACCGCCTACTCAGAGGTGATCTCTGCCTGACATACAAGGCCATGTCCAACCCAGAATTGATGGACATGCTCCACCTAAAGAAAACCATATCCCATCGAGTCACACGCTCCAGGGATCTAAACCTGACTACAACAATAAATAAGACGTGCTGGAGGGATAGATTCCTGTCCCAGAGACTTCCCATGCTCTGGAATAAGAATGCAATCTACATTAGGCAGAGCTCTTCGCTAACCCTCTTCAAGAGAAACCTTGACAAGTGGATGGGAAACAGAAAGTTTACCCCAGGGATCACTTCAATAGCTCTGCTGGACAGAGGCACAGGGAACTAATCTAAGGGGGCGGCAAAAGCCAACACATTCTGGCTAGGCTTATAAATGCCTTCGGGCAGATAGACTAGTACATACCTATGAACCTATGAGCTACTGCTACATTCAAACATGAATACTTTTATGGTGAGCTATTCTGTAGAATTCAGTCTTTTTTGTGTGTGTGAGGGGTGCATTATATTCTGCAAACAGATTAGGAAATGGAGTTTACCTTTAATCTTTTGTGGTCTCTGGTGTCTATGCTTTTTTTAATCATAAAACTTGCATTGTTTTACCCTTTAAGATGATGGGAGACAGCACTGTCAATCCATACCATTAGCAGTCTTCATGTCTTGTTGCACATTGTAATTTCTTGAATATTTTAGTTATGCATTTATATATCAGCAGTGGTAGCATTGTCGCCTCACAGCAAGAGGTTCTCCCATTCGATTCTCGGCTGGAGCACCTTCTGTGTGGAGTCTGCATGTCCTCCCCATAGTTGAGTGGTGTTCGAAAGACATGCATGAATGGGTGTGCCTTCGTTGAAGGTTGGGCGTCGGGCTGGCACCTTAAAAATCTACTGTAATCATTAGCGGACCGGAGTTCCACTGTGGTGACCCCTAATGGGGAAAAGCCAAAAGAAGAACAACAACTTGCATGTTAAGGTGCACTGTGTTGCATTTTTCTACCATTTATGAAAGTGAATTATATTCTTTGCCAAATGTGTTGGTAACAATTTGAAAATGTCTGGACCCACTACAGTGAGTCCCCAAAACACTAAGACTGAATGGCTGAAAAAATGGACTTCCATACTAAGTCTGAGATAGCCTTTTCTCCAAGGTATGGTTATCTTTGATTTAGTACACAAGTCCAGGGTGTGGGGGAGGGGTGCAAGGGAGCTTGCCTGCAAAAGAAAATTAGAGCGATGTTCAAGATTAATTTTTCTGCATTTTAAGCATTTTTAAATCACTTTCAGCATTGTCAATATGGTTTGTTTTCATTTATATAAATGTATGATTGCCTTATTTTCTGTTGCAAACATTATACATCACATATGATTGTCTGTACAGTCATTGTCAGTCAGACATTACATAGCTTCCTCCCTTCCCTTAAACCTCATTCCTCCTCCAAAACATTATTCTGCACGTATTCTGACAATTCCCATTTTTTTCTATTTAATGTTCTCCTACCCTTTTTTAAAGACCCCCTTCCAGCTGTTCTTCACTATATACCTATATTCACTAATACTAGTAAGGTTCGTTTAGACTTTGCTTTCTCATCTCTAGTAATTGCTTTTGGCAGTTGCCAGAATTAAACTCCACAAGGCCTTACTATGTCTAGGCAATTCTGATTCTGTATCACAGCTCAATACAATCATTTCCTTAGTTCATCAATTTGCTCTCCCAGTATTTCTGACTGTAGCCTGCAGGAAATTTTTAAAGTCTGCCATCTCATTACATTCTTGAAAAATATGTTCCCATTCACTGCTTTCTTTCTCATCATACCTCCAATAAGCTCTTCTGCATTTTTGATTTTTTTTGGAGTGTCAGTGCTCTTGCATTTAGAGTGCACATTTCAGTAGGGAGACGTGTGTTTTACAACACCTTTCCAGAGGGGTTACCTTGTTCAGGATTCAGCTTAACTGCTGATTCTTGCCTGAAATAAGTGTGAGTATAAACTTTCATTTGTAGCATATGTATTAGTTGCAGTAGGGTTTCTATAGAGAAACTGTGCCTCTGTAGCTGAGAATAGAATATGTGGTCTTAAGATAACTATTTACAGCATGTTTCAAATAAATTGCTTTGCTCAGAATCTAAAGACAGCCAGCCACTGGCAACTTAATGTAGTCATATTTGTAATGCTTGAATTTTGAGATTTGTGGGATGGTCTTGCATTAATATGATCTAGATGTAAGAAGACAATGCCTGCATTCAAGTTGACAGAGGAAATAGTTTTTTATTAGCCATTTCTTTTTTCTAGGGCAATGATGTAAGAGTTTCCATATGGTACAATCAAAGACATCCTGCCATAGCTACTGTATGAAAATGATGGAGACTAAACTGTACAAAGATGGCTCCCCCAAAATGCTTCTCATGTCTAATGTACATGGTATTAAATATGTAGGACCATAAAGCAGAATTTAAGTACTGTTAGCCATGGCAGACAGTTTGCTGCATATACTGCCTCTAACTTGCCATGGTCTTACAGGGTTTCCAGAACTGAAATTTCACCTGGCAGTACTACCGTACATGTATATCCAAATTGAACTTTCTGCTTTTATCACATTAGTTACCTTGACTCTACTTATTAGAACTATTACTTGGTCTTTTAAATTTTATTTTCTCTTTATTAACATGCTTTTCTTGGGTAACCACTTCCTTTGTCATTTCCATCCTGTTATACCCTGCTGCAGTGATTTGGAAAATGCATGTTTTCCTTGTATAAGGTAACGCCTTTCATAGGCATTGAATGAATTGACTTTTACCAATAGGAATGTGGTGCATTTTGTTTTAACTTTATGGTACAGTGCCACCCGACATTCTTTCAGTGATGCAGTTATTCCTAGAATGGATTGCACCAAACAGTTTTGCTTCAGTCCTCGAAGGCTTTCCAAAGCTGCTGTGCAGCAGTTTTGTTGTCCTCCCAAGATTAATTATAGATACACTTTCTATTACATCAGTTATTAGTTTTTATCGCCACTAACGTCTGTGATCCAGTCCCTTATTTCCAGTACATTCGACAGGTAAAAAATCTGATATGTTTCACTTTCATATTTGAAGTGGAGGGGACTAAGTAATTAAGGGAGATGTGGAGACATTTAAATCTTGAACCCCTACAAAATCTGTCTTGAATCTGTTGAGACAGAGCTTAGTCACTAGTCATGTCTATTCAGGTGGTGTAATTCTTGGGTGACAGCAAACCTCTGACAGATATTAAAAGAAGAGGTCAGTAAGGCATAGCCTTTCTTGAAAGTGCAGTTCTGGACTGCACTGATATAATTGTTTCAGAAGGTTAAATTGGCAGAACTTATACTGTAAGCTAAATTCTAGGATGGAACAATGAGTTGTTGCATTATAGCAGACCCTTGGAGCATACCAGGTGATGGCCTGCATAAATATTGCCAGACTTACTGGCGGCATGTGACAGGTGATGAAACAGACATTCTGACCTTTGAAATTTGACCACTTTAGATGCTGAAGAGTAAGTATTTGGTTGCTTTCCCAACCTTTTATAATTGTGTGATCTGTTGCCACAGATTTTCTTATGATATACAGATGTTTGAACACACATCTTGTATAGCTTTATGCCTTTTACCTTAATTGCATAACTCTTTTTATGGGGAGGAGCTATAATCTCTTGCATAATTTTGGTGGGGTGGGGGTAGCCCAGCAATAATATCTAAAATATTTGATCATAAGCTCATAAGGAAAGAACTACAATAGGAAGCTTAAAATTAACATTCATTTTTTTGGTGTGGGAGTTGTGCAATTAGAACAGGAAGCTTGAAGAAATGTTGGGCCTGACATCCCATGTAGCCTATAGAAAGCCTATAGTGGGAGAGAATGTACTCTGAACTTACCTGCTATTCTCTTGAACTTGGGGGGGGGGGGTATTTTTTGGCTATGTTTGGGAAAGGAGGGTGATGTATGCTGGGAGGAATGTCTGCCTGCATTAACTTATTTCTTAGAGGTGAATTTTGGTTCTTCCTCCTAGAAACCCTATAAAAGGGGACCTATCTAGTTAAGTTAACATGCCTTCATTTGCATTTACAAATCTATGCAGTAACAATATAAAATATTAATGATGGGAATATATTACAATATTGATATTCAGTGTTAGCAAGGACTTGTAAATGCCTTGTGACTAGCACAAGCACTGACCAGACAAAGGAAGACAAAGCCTGTATTCAAATTGACAGATTTAAGAATTTAAGTGTGGAAATTAACTCTCTCCAAAGTAAAGCAAGCAAAGGGGTGGACTACTAACCAAAAGATGACGCTTGTACAAGTTGCTTCCTGCAGAAGTCCCTCCCCCTAGCCTGGACAAAATTTAATCCAAAATCCCTGCACCAAATAAGAGATTCTTTACTGGTTACTGAAAGACTGATAAGTGTGTGCAGGGAGGGAGAGAGAGCAACCCACCTCCCATAGCTGTACAATGTTAATGCACTCTTGATCACCTGATGAAACAAATCTTCAAACCATTACATACTAGTGTCACAACCAATCCTCCCAGTTAACTGTCTGAGCACTCATAGCATTTCCTTCTCTTAATGCACAATAGAGGTATGCAGCTTTTCTGTTGTACTATTTTTATTTAATTTCTGAAACAGTTATTTGTACTAGTCCAAGGGGAAAGTCTGGACTAAATTTGTTTGCTAACATTTGCTATATCCTTGTATTTTTTTATTTTACTTCTTGCATTTCCAGTTGCATATCATGTTTTAAAACTTCAGACTGGTAACCAGAGACAATCCTCAATTAATATTTAAAGCTTTGTCTTGCATCACAGTATACAAAAACTAGGATATAGTTATCATTGCATTGTTTCCATTTGCATAGTAAAAGTTTCACAACTTCAGAAAGTGGTAGGTTAAACAGGATTATGCCCTGGAGTTCATCCACATGTAAATCACTATAGATAAAATCCATTACCATATCCTAGCAAGCTATAGGTCACCATCTATGCTCTGAGAATCCCATAACTTGTAACTAGTCTGGCTGGGGGCACTCACCATCCATCCAAACACCTATTCATGGGAGACTTCAACTACCCCTCTTTAGACTGGGAAATGTACACTGCCTCCAACTTGCAGGCACAAAGCAGTGCATTCTCCAACCAGAAATTCAAACATTCTGGACCTAGTATTCACCAATATGGAAGAGCACTGCACCAGTGCACACCCCACCACACTTCACTGGTGAAGGCTGATAACCAAGCTATCTCCTTTAAGGTGAATCAACATGGAAAACTCAGCAAAACATATGTTAGAAACTATTCTAAAGCAGATTACATCCTATTAAGCGACAGTTTGGCAGAATTCAATACTCCTCCACAATCAGAGTTCACGGCAACCTATGGGGAATTATTCACAGAAAGCCTGTACAACCATGCAAATGGCTGCAAAGATGCTGCTATAGCTTCCAGAAGTAGGCCCCAAAACAAACCACACTGGTGTAATCCTAACTTTAACACAGTATATAGCAAAAGGAAAAAAGTCATGGCCAAAATTTAGAAAGATCAACTCTCAGAATGCACAAGAGCTCATTAATTAAACCAAACAGGAAAATAAGAAGACTAAATGCAATAAGGTTAATTACGAGGTCATGATAGTCTCTCAGGCTAAATACAACCACAAGGTCTTCTGCAGCTATGTCTGAAACCCTAAAAGTAACATAGCCGTGTGCTGAACTGGTGGTAAATGGTTCCACTTTCCCCGAGCAGTGACACAGCTAATCTGCTGGCTGACAAATTCAGCTCTAACATTACTGCCTGCTTGCACCTTTGAAATCCCTACTAGCATAACCACCCAACTATTATCAGGAAGCAGGTACTGGCACCACTTGCCAAGGCCAAAGACACAACCTCAGTGGGCCCAGACAATATCCTGGAAGGCCTTCTAAATAGCTTAAAACATGACCTAGTGGGACCACTTGAGTCACTTTTCAACAGCCTCAAAACAAGCTACATACCATATGAATGGAGGACCGCAATGGTTATCCCTCTTCATAAGCGTGTGCCATCAACTGACCCTAGAAAATGTAGACCCATTAATCTCTCTAGTCTAATACAGAGACATGGAATGAATTATCATGGAAATGAACAAAGATATTGGCAACCTACAGATATTGGACCCATCTCAGTTTTCTTTTGTCAAAGGAATGTCATGCCTACTTAACCTGGTAGACTACTTTGAGAGGTTCACCAAGGCAATGGATGAGGGAAAAATGTTAATACCCAAGTCAGTATTGTATCAAAAGCCTTAGCCAGGTCTACTTAGGTGGTATGCACAAACTCCCTAACTAACTAGCAGGATTGCCAGCTGGCTCGCAGGATCCCTGTCACCAGTAGAGTACCTCAGAGCTCACTGCTGGGCCCTTTCCTGTTTGGCATCTACATCTTGGAGGTAAAGGCTAATGTCAAGGGCCTCTGGCTTATGAAGTTTGCAGATGACTGCAGATTTGGAGCTATCATAGATTCTACCCATGACACTAACATCCTGCAAGGGTGTCTAAAGCAGACAAATGACTTGTTTCAAAGTCATGGATTAAAACTCCATGCCGAGAAGTGCATTATAGTAAAGGAGCTCAAAGTAACGAGGATACAGTGCCCAAAAACACAGGAAAATGTCCACCCAATGTAATTATTCCATCAATAAAACATCCATAAGAGTTGACCCAATAGTTAAGGATCTGGGAACATAAGTAAATAGTAATCTGGCCTTTGACCAACATGTAGCCAAGGCAGTGGTGGCTGGTGACTTTAGATCAAAGGGGGGCTGCAGGAGACTCCTGAATGGGATGGGACCACCTAGAAAGGGGTGGGGTTAACTTCATGGGGTGGAGCTATGTTACAGTGGGAACAACACTGATCATGCTGATCATGCTTATCATTTTACATAAAGTAACTGCTCAATCACTATTGCATATGCTGAATAGTCTACCAAATATTAGACTAAATCGCATTTCAGAGCTAATGAGGTGTTTAGGTTATCTTATAACAGCACAACACCTAAACATCTCTAAACAATAAAAAAAGTGGTTGGTCTTTATGTGCAACTCTGAGTACACATGCTGTAGTAAACATACATTATATTGCATCAGGTAATCTTCATTTTGTACAATGCTAAGTGAAAAGTAAGGAAATTTGGAAATCCCACTGTACTATCTTAATTTATTATTCACAATTCAAGGTCACTCCAACACCTAATGTGCCAGTGGTTCTGAGAGACGGTGACACAGGCTTGTATGACAGTTGACTTTACCAAAATACACATCAGTCTTGCAAAGACAGAATTACAACAGTAAACAGTAGGGCTAGTCAACCCATTTTATTCACAACCCCCCCCCCCCCATTACTGAACAAAAGTATCTGCTTTGACCCTGCCAGGATTAAAGTAGAAATAATAGTAACTGCTAGATTACATACTTGCATTAATTTCATTTAGTTGACAGAAACATTAGTCAAAACTTTTATGTGTCAGCTTGCCTTACAAATTCAGATTTCATTTTATTTTACTTTTGTTTACCCAGGTTTGTCTAACTGTCTTTAGGTAAAAAAAAAAAAAAACTTTTCAGCATATGTCCGGGAAGAAAAGCTCTAACATATTACAAACATTTTTAAACAGACATTTGGTATATACATGAACATGTATAAAATAACATACATTATGAATGATTTGTACATTTGTTAATTAGATTACATTCATCTGAAGGTACAGACAACAGACAGCTATTAAAGTCTTGCAAAGCTGGAATTACAACAACAGTAAACAGTTGTTTCATTCACACATAGCTCCAGTCCCTATTGCCCACCCCACCCACAGTATCTGATTTGATCTTGTGAGGTTAAAAGACAAGAATAAAACGATAAAAGTCAACATTGCTATTAATATATGTATTTTTCACATAAACAGCTAGAGTTTAGAGCTTGTGGTCAATCTTACTTCACATTACTCTTGCAAAGCAAGTCAGAAGTACAACGGTAAGGCTAGTAATTTTATTCACACATACTAGGAATAGCCCCCAAGCCTGATTGCCTACCCACAGTATCTGCTTTGAGCCTACAAGGTTTAAAGTAATGAAAACAGAGAAGACAATGGTTACATTACCATATTTCTTTCACATTATACAGTCAAGAGCTTGCAGGTGATCTTACTTCAGTTCACCCATACACACCTTAGTCATGCAAAGCTAGAGTTTCAACAACAAAACAACCACACACTATTGTAATCTATGTTGCCTGACCATGAAAAAAAGATATTGGGTTAAAAAAAAATTCACCCACAAGCAGCCCTCAAAACGCACTGTGTACCTAGTATCTGTTTGACCCCTGCCAGGATATTTTATTAGAAAAAAGACATCCAGAGTCAAGCAGCCTCCAAAGCAAACTGCCTCCTTGGGTCTATATCACAAAATTGACAGTTGAAAATGTCGATTCACATTTGTTCGACATGAAAATTTCAAACTCCAACATAACCAAACGGCCAAATCACCGATTTTTTCAATGGAAAAAAATCGGTTGGCCAAAAACCAATGCCACACAAAAACAAACATATTTAAGTGGGGGTCTTCACCCCTCCACCCCCCTAACTAAATAGTGTAACTCTGAGACTGCACTACAGTTGGGGAAAGGGCAGGTGTAACAAAAGGGCCAACCGATTTCTTTCCCTCGGAAAGAAATCTGTGATTTGGCCATTCGGGAAAGTTGGAGTTTGACATTTCCGTGTCGAACAAATGTGAGTCGACATTTTCAGATGTTGATTTCATAATATAGACCTGCCTCCTTAGTATCTATTAAACCCTACCAGGATTTTGTATTAAAAAATATATCCACAAACAGTCTCCAAAACACACAGTCCTTAGTATCTTGTTGACCCGCAAAATGTAGTATATTAAAAAAAGAAAAGCATCAACAGCCCCAAAACACATTGCCTCCCTAGTATCTGGTTGACCCTGCCAGGATATTGTATTAAAAAAAAATCAACAGCTCCCAAAACACACAAACCACTAGTATCTGGTTGATCCTGCCACTGTATTATATTAAAAAAAGAAAATCATCAACAGTCCACAAAACACATTGCCTCCTTAGTATCTGGTTAACCCTGCCAGGATATGATATTAAAAAAATAAGTTGTCAACAGCCCCCAAAACACACAGACCACTAGTATCTGGTTGACCCCTGCCAGGACAAAAAAATGCAGAAAATATCTGGTTGACCCTGCCAGAAAAAAAAAACCCTGAACTTAAAATTGGGGGGAGGGGAGTTAATTTATAAATAGCCTTCCTTGGCTTCTCTTATCTTTAAGTTTGAGTCTCACACGTGATGTGGCTGCTGACTTAAGTCCCATCAGCCTCCAATATTGTGTGGTTTAGTGGTTTAAACTGCAATGATTTCTGGGCATCTTTGTTGATGCCTGCAGTCTTCCCATTCTGGACTGTTTTAAAAACAGTCCGGCAATAAAAAGTTATTTTTTTCCCCTACTACATCAGAACTCAAGCATGCATGCGCACTGCTCCAGGTTCCACAACACATCACTTCTTTGGATTTACATACTAACTTGCTTGGATTTACACACTAATTTGCAGTTAACTGCTACTACTGTGTAAAAAAAATACTAATTAAAGTTTTTTTTTTTTTGAGTAAATTTCAGCAGTCTGGTAACATGAACCACCCCTGAGCCAAGCTAGTAAGAAAATAATTTTGTCGCACAACTTATAAGTAAGGGTTATGGCATCCAGATCTAAGGAAGTTATAGTGCCACTTTACTCAGCTGTTATCAGACCTATCACTGAGTACTTCAGCATGTACCTAACCAGGCATATGCAACAAATGGAATGCCGGCAGGGGTTCATCACAACAAGTATCCAGGATGTTAACACAATTTCCTATACAGATCACTTTATCTCTATGCTTGGTCTCCTACAGGTTACTGAGAGACAATCTATGCTTGGCATATAAGGCAGTCTCTGATCCAGCTAAATACAAAACAGCCAAATATTTCCAAAAAACACAAACACTCACCTGATATATATTGTGAGCTTGTGTACACTTTGTATCCTTGAAGGCAAAAGGCCGAGGTACCAGATGTTTTAATGGTGGATGTAAAGCTCTTTTGAATGAACTGCTGGTGCTCTGTGTTTGTGTTTTTTGGAAATATTCTCTAATCTTGGCCTGATGGATCTTTTCCACATCCACAAAACTAATGGCACCAGAAACACTAGATCCAAGGATTTTGATCCTTCTTGCAACATAAATAGAACATGCTGGAGAGCCAGATGACTCTTAAAAGATCCTCATGTTCTAGACTAGGCTGCCAATCCACGTGAAACACAGTCCATCCCTAACCCTATTCAAATATAATCTTGACCACTGGATGGGAAATCGAAAATTCATCCCTGGTCTTGCCTCCATGTGATCTGTCTACCTCTATCATACCCCCCCCCCCCATTAAACCTTTAGTAACCTGCTAACTAATTTACCCATTCAGACACTGATGTTACATGGGGCACAGTTGGGTTGGATTGTGGAGCTAGGCTTCTAAAGACCCTGGTGGTCATTAATTTAGTATATACCTAATAAACTAGGTTCCACATTTTAATTACAATCCCCCACTGTTTTCTACTTTATGCATTTTCATTTGTTCAGGATATCCATTGTCTAATTTTCAAATGGATGTTGAAGCTTAGGACAAGTTATGGGTGCATAAAATATATGTACAATCACTGCCGAACGTAACTTGAGAATGAAATTATTTGTGAAATGCACCCTTAGACTTAATAGCACAAAATATGAGATCCTGACACCAGCCCACAGACTTGCACCATACATTCACCATGATCCAAAACCACTAAATTAACCAACCTGTCAGTCTTTTTGGTTTTCTGCATCTTGCTTTAAAAAGAATGTCCTGTGCTGACACATGCAGACTGCCTGCTGCTTTCCATGTAGAAGGTAGCGCTTGATTAAAAAAAAGAAAAAAAAAAGAAAAGGCTTGATAGAAGATAACAAAAATTGGTTATCCTAGCACGTTTTTTTTTTAGGAACACTAAATACATTAAAATATATTAGCTGTGAGGTGTAAAACTACTGCCAGATGTGCCTGCATGTGGGCATGACAGCAATAATCTAGTAAGTATAGATCCCCAGGTCATTAAAGGATTACGATTCTGAAGGTGAATGAGTTCAAGGTAGCTAGGATACATAGCCTAAATCAGCAGCAGTTTTTGCAAGATGAGAGGTTTGCCAGCAGAGGAAAAGTTCATGATGTCCAACAATATTTAAACCAATTGCACTTGTGGTGTACCACCACTCTCCCCACTCTGAAAGTGGTTGTATGCTTGTGTGTACAGCATAAAGAGTTCAGTTCTCACCAAACCAACCTTTCAGCTAGGCTAACCTAGAATATTGACTCCAGTGTTAACTTAGTGCCATTTTACATGTAATATGTTTACTTTCCACCAGTTTGTGTGCACACACATTTGACCCGGTTCCAAAAAACATGTTCTCACTGTAAGTGAATTACCTCATTGTAAAGCCTACAGTCACAGTGACAAACTCCTTTTCTTGTACCATAAACACTTTAAGGTCTAGTTAGCTAGTTAATACATTTATTAATTTTGTTCAGTAAACAATTTGTCACTTTTGAGATGGGTTGATAGTTGTACTTCTAGCAGGGGAAAGTCTGTTTTACCTATTGTCCTACTATATTTAAAGGAATTGAAAGCAGAAATTAAACTAAGAACCAAATGCATGCTGGTACATGAATTCTGAAAGAAATTCCTTGCAGAATGGAGACAATCGGCCACAAAACAGAACATGAGAGCAAAAGCCACACCACCAGCAGATCCAGAATGTAGTAATTCTATAAACACTGGTCATAGCTAAAGCCAAAGAAAATAATTCCTCATTGTGCAAGCCAGTTTCCAGCAGTTATCAACCAATCAGTGAAGCTGGGTTCAATTGTTGTCCTACCCCTGATCCACGCCTACATCGATGCCTACAATGCTGATGAAATATACCCATCATATCTCCAATTGTGAAATAACTCTTATAATACAGCAATTAGCATGTTGCTAATAGTGACTCTTTCCTGATACCTATAATGAACAATACAGCTCTCACTACAGCTATGTAACAAATGGATAAATATTACTAACATAGCAACTTCTACTAATTAAAAATAATGTCACTTGTTGTACATTGACAGGACAAAATGTCCATCTGTCAAATGACTTTCTTCCTGTTTGCTATAGCAAATAATTACATAGAATAACAAAATGGATCAATTACTAAGGACTTTAGGATGGCTGCTCACTAATCTTCTGCTTAATCTCAGCTCTGTATGAAAAAATAAACTGAGATAAGGGCAAGTAGTTCTGCCAGATTTAATAAATTCATTTACTGGCTACTAAGTACGCTGACTGGACACCAGCAAAATTAGAAACTTGGAGAGCCTGAAAGAAAATCAAAGATGAAGAGAACACTGACTGGGAATAATCTTGCAGCTCTTCAGCAAAAAGCAGTTCAAGTTCCAGCTTGGGTGCAAGACATGGCTTCCAGTAATGCAGAGGAAATAAAAAAACAAATGTGCTCAGAGCTGACTAAACAAAACATTGAAAGAGTATTTCAACTCAAATAACAAAGGGCTGGAGAAAATTTAAAAAAGCTTTAAACAGCTATTCAGATGAATTGATAAAACTGCAAAAGATCAGAGGTCAAAATGACGAACAGGCTAATTACGAGACTGCTCAAAAGCATTCAGAAATGGTAGAGTTAGAGGATAGAGCACACAGGTAAATCCTGAGAATTTTCTGCTGTACCAGAAAAGCTGGGAGGTGCAGACTATTAATCTCATGAAAGCACAAATAAGCAACTGGTCTGGTATTCACAGCAGGGTTTGTTAACTGGAAGGCCACATCATGTGTATCATCCAAACCTGGCCACAAGAAAGCAGCCAAAACCTCTTTTAGTAAAGATGCAAATATTACCAGCAGTAAGTCAATCTTGACAAAACTGTGGCAGAAGGACAAAGTATTAAAAATTGGAGAAAGCAGAGTGTTTGTGAAAAATGATTATTCACTGTACACCAGGCAGAATATGAGCAAATGTATCCCAGCAATTGTAGAATCTATAGAGGCAGGTGTGAGATTCAAGCCGTTGTATCCAGCTATCCTCAGAATATTTCTTCCTGGAGGATCAGGCATGTTTTGATGCACAACAGGTTACAACAGAAATATCTGTTTGTGCAACAAGCAAAAGGGGGCTCAGCCTCTCACTCTTCTGATAATAAAGCTCATAATCTTTACCACTGATTCTTTTTCCAATGTTCAAAAAGAAAATGCTTGAGAGACAAAAATAAAAGCACAGGAGTAGACTAGAAGAATTTAGGAGTTCTTTGGACTTGAACCAGAGTCTGGGGTTGGGGGTTGGATATAAACAGGATGACTACCATCAACACTGAAATTAGTGAATAAATAAGATTACAAAAGCATCAATCTGATTTGTGAAATTGAACTTTTGTTGACTCTTACACTTTTCAGTCTCACAAGTTTATACTCATTTGGAAGGACACTAAAAGGAAAGGGGAAGTGTAAGTAAAAAATGTTAACGTTTGTATCAAACATTTCATACAAATTGCACATTGGATGGTAAATCATTTGTTATAGCTGTGTTTTAGTGATACTAAAGTAAACAAGTTCCTTTTTCTTTTTTAGCTTTAAGAAATGTAGACATTACTATGTTAAACAGGGTGGACCAAAGCATTTTTAAGTTAATATGCTGTAATTTTGGGTTGTTGATGTGGGGGGGTGGGGTATAAAAAGCACAGATTATAATGTATGTAGAGCTCATGTTTTGTCTTTTGTATAGATTAAATTATTTCTGTGTGTGCAGCTGTCAATTTGGGACAATTGTTCCTAACAGGAGGGTTAAACTTTCTTTGAAGATGTACATAGCTTTGTGTGTGTGTGTGTTTTTAAGTTAATAGGTTATAGGGATGTTCTGGGCGTTTTTTTTTTTTTTTGAGGATTTTCATTAAAACAAAGTATTGCAATGTGACATAGGTTCAAATGTAGATGACAAACTGTATAAAATATCAACCCGCCAAACATTAATGGGTGCATGTAACACAAAAGCTAGTAATGCATTAAAAAAATCTGTCATGTATAATAGGAATAGTTGCCTTAATGGCTGCACTACTATGGAATGTTAATGGCCTCACAGGTATGAATGAAAGGGAAAATATTGAATTATATCATTGAATGCAGAGTGCAAATAGCAATGCTACAGGAGACACGCGTGGAAAGAGACTCAACAGAGTATCAGGAACAAAAGAAAAGGGGAGTACCAATTGCTAAAAGAGCTCCAGCAGTGATAGAAGAGGAAAAGATGATTTGTGGTAAGGGGCTACTAAGAAGGAGAATTACACTGGCATGTATTCATATTCCATTTAAAACTGCTATTATGGAGCTTAAGAACATTTTGGGAAAAATCAGCTTTCAGTGAGAATATTGCTTATAGGTGAGGACTGGAATTTGATTTGCAACAGTGAGGATGTATCTGGGCAACCTAAAAGGAAAAATATAACAAAACAGGGTAGATCTCTGAAGAAATTTGAGAATACTTGATATGGATGATATGAATTCAGTAGTAGGAGCTCTGAGAATTTAAATATTCCCCAAGTTACAATAACTGAGCTAGACTAGACAAATTATTTTTCACAGGAACATGTACATTTAATTGAAAGCTTTTGACACACATACAGTAACTATTTCAGATCATATGCCAATAGCCAAGATAAAAATACAGGTTAATGAGGTAAAAATTACAATGGTGCTTTCCCACCTACTTGTTATAAAAAGTAATTTAAAGAATGGGTAGTAGGAATAGGAAAGATATTAGGGAAGAGAAAATAACTTAAGTTATAGTTAGTGGGTTAAAATGGAACTGGAGTTGGAAACATAGGGTAGAAATAATGGATATCATTAAGAAGTAACAGGAATTTAGAGGGGCTGACAAATGGTACATTATTGCAGAATAAAGGGAATCTCTCAGAACAAGAGGAGCAACTGCAAGAGTGCTAAAGATAACATAAGAGCGTATCTAATATGCATGAATTCAAAAAGATTGCTGTTAAATAACTTTCTAATAACTCCAGAGCACAAACTTTCTGCACAATGACTTGGGAAGCAGATAGGGTGGTTGTTAGGGAGCCTATAACAACAAAAATAATGAGAGATCCTGTAGAGGTACCAGAAATATTTCAGAAATGTTATGATATTTTGTATAATGCAGAGAATGTGGAGATCAAGAGCACAAATGGAAATATTTATGCAGACTTTAGTATGCCAAGGTTAGAGGTAGATGAGGCTTAATTAACAGTTAAGATAGGAGGAGAGGAGTGAAAAACGGTAACGTACGACCAATCTGCAGGAAGTCTTCTGGAATAGATGGTATTCTTGTGGAAGTCTGGAAACTATGAGGGAAGAAAGTGACAGATATCTGTTAAGGTTTTGTTTAGCAGAATTTTTAAAAGGGGGAAGCACCAGCATCCTTGAAGAAAGCTGTGTTGGTTGTAATACTTAAAGACCCATGTGACTGAATTTCATATAGGCCACTTCAATTTTAAACCACAGTTATAATGATTATATATATAATAGCTAAAAGAATGGCAAAGGTGTTGCCAACATTGATATGGATCAATGTGGTTTTATGGAGGGGAGGGGCCAACATTTGATGACATTAATAGAACAATGGTCCACAGGAAAGCAGTGAAAGAAAATACCACTGTTGGTCATTAATCTTGATTCAGAGAGTTGAGATGGGATTTTGAGTAGGGCAATGGAAGCATTTGCATTCTCTGAAAAAAATACTGTTAAGAGGATATATGAGGGATCTGTGGCAAAAATAAGTGTGAGGGTTCCTTTCTGACAAGCTCTGTTTGAACAAAGGAAACTGACATTGGTGTTCTCTTTCCCATTGTTGGCCTTACATTTAGAGCCATTGGCAAAGAAAATAAGTGACTAAAATTCAAGGGTACAATTGGTATGAAAATAAAAAGTTGGCTTTACTGTGCTGAACATCTTGAGAAAGTTCAAGACTTTTCAGGATATACAATTTAATGAAAATAAAACAAAGGCTATAGCTGTAAACTATGTACCCAAACATGAATTGGTCCAGCAATGGCCATATTTATGGGGACTTGATAAAATTAAGTATTTAGGAGTATGGATTAAAAAGAGTTCTGTTATTGCAGCTAAGGGTATATAGGAAGAGACTAAAGTGGGATAATTTGATCCTTCCAATAGATCAAGGTGGTTTTAGGATTACCTGATTTAAAGGGATATTTTAGAGCTACACATTTAAATAAAGTTATAATTCAGAGGCAAAGGATGACGCCAGGGAAAATTTGAGAATAATGAGGGTAATTTTGCATCCCAAAAGAACAGCCATACATATGTTCATGATTGCGTACTAGGCTAACAACTACAAGGGCCTTTAAGCCTAGCCATGCATCCTAAATCTGAGAAGTTTTGGTACCATTCATAAGTGTAAGCAAGGGTTTGGGAGATGAAACGTTTACAAGGAGGGGCCTGGAAGATGAACCTTTTACAGACTTCCTTGCCCATTAGAGACATGGATGCCAAACCAGGGATGAATTTCCTGTTCCCCATTCAGTTGTCCAAGTTACATTTGAATAGGGTTAGGGAGACTTTCTGCTTCACATGGATGAAAAGTCTGTTTCAGAGAAGGTGTAGTCTCTGGGATACATGCCAGTCTCTCCAGCAGGTCCTATTTATATCACAGGCAAGGTTTACATCTTTAGAATGTGTAATTCTGATGTTGTTTGTGTTGTTGATCTGCAGGAGGTCCATCGGGGGGGGGGGTGTCTGACAATGCCTTGTATGCCAAGAATAGATCTTCCCTTAGCCTGAAGGAGATGGAGAATACAGGGAAAGAGCCTTGAAATAGTCAGCATAAGACATGTTACTTACACCCTGCACTCAGTGAGGAACTTTTGTGGATGTTCCAGTTGTTGGATGTGCCTAGTTAGGTACATACCAAAGGTAGTATTCTACTCAGTGATTGATCTGAATGCTTAATACAGTGGAACAATGACCTTCTTGGACCTAGATGCCGTACCTCTGTTTAAAAGTTGCACAACATAGAATGATTTTCTCACTACTGTAGGCACATGATTGTCAAAGGCTAGATTATGCTCTGTGTCCCCAAGTCCCTGGTTATTGGGTGAACTTAGGGGTGTGTTGTCAATATGATAATTAGCAGGGGTGGATGACTTCCCAAAGGATACTATTATACACTTATTGGTATTTGGTTTTAATCCATGGTTCTGAAACCAGTGATTATGTCAGCCCTTCCTGAAGAACGTTTGTGTTGGAGGGGGATACTCACTGCTCCTAATCTGCAATCCTCTGCATATTTAGTTAGCCAGAGGTGACTGATATTGTCCTTGATGTCAGAGAAATAAATGTCAAAAAAGAGCAATCCCAGGAATGATCCCTGAGGGACTTTGTGACTGGCGTCCTTGTAGAGGTGGGCTTTCTAACTTCCTGGGTCCTGTGTGTAAGCCAGTTGGCTATCCACTGGGATACAGAAGGGTTTATACCTTGCCTCTTGAGTTTGTCAACAATGCCCATGTTGGGGTATTGTGTCAAATGCCTTGGCCAGGTCAGGCTTTGGTGACCTTTTCAAAAGTCAACAAGGTTGAGTAGGCATGATCTGTCCTTGACTAAACCAGACTGGTTTGGGTCCAGTGTCTGGAGGTTCCCTGTGTCATTCATCATTTCCATGATTCTTTCCATGGCTTTCCATGGTTGACCAGTGAGACTTATGGGTCTGTAGATGGCTCACCTTTGTGCAGAGGGATGACTGTTGTTGTTCTTCATTCATGAGGTATGACATCTGTTTGGAGGCTACAGTTAAACAGCAATTCCAGAGGGACTGATGGGTCATGTTTCATGCTACTTAGAAGTCATCCTGGGATATTGTCTGGGCCCATTGATGCAGTATTCTTAGCTTTAGAGAAAACATTAAGGACCAGTACACTAGAGATTGTAGAGAGAATTATATTTGATATTTCCTGAGGGGAGGCTGAGTGGGTAAAGGGGTAAAGTTACAGCTGAATTTCAGTCAGTAGGTTTGCTATATCTTCTGGCTCAGTATAGGTGGCTCCATTAACAATGAGCTCTGCACACAATTGTGTGTCATCTTTGAGGTTGTGCACATAGCTAAAAATGCCTTGTTGTTGTCCTTGGCCTGGGAGGCGAAATTTACCTAAAATTTGACTTTGGTAGACTTTTTGTCCTCTGAGGAGTTTAGTTTGTGTTTTTTATCTATGCTGGGTGCTGCACCCCCTAATTTTTGCGATGATTTTCTTCTATTATATAGCTTATTGATGTGATTCCACCAAGGTGTTTTGTTTTTAGTTCTGTACTTCTTCCTGGTAGATACAGCTCCTCTATGCTGCTATTAACATGCTTATATAGGTTTGTTTTTAAATGTTCCATGTAAGCAGTAGTCTTCCCAGGGTTTATGGGGTCTTGAATGTTGCCTGGTTATCCCTTAATAGTAGGAAATTAACCTTAGAGTAGTTCCTGAATATTCCAAAGTTAGCTGGGGTTCCATGTTTCTCTTTTACTTCAAAGGAGACCATTTTGCAGTCTGACTTTACCAGTGAAGACATTACTAGGGGGTGTGCAACACACTCTCATATTACTGAGGACCAGATCCCGTATGTTTGCAATCACATTCATAAGGTAGCAAAGTATTGTAGGAACTAAGCCAAAAAGAGAAAATGTTGCAGATAGGGATGACTGCAATTAGGAGTACAGAAAATTGGTAAAACAGGGATGGAATTTACTGGAAAAATAGCAAAAGAAGAAAGGTATTGGGAGCAAATGACTAGAGAGAGAAATGCAAAACTGGTTAGAAGCCAAGAACACATTTGGACTGCAAACTAGACCGCTTTGCCTATAAGAGATTGACACTTAAGTAAGGGATAGGGGAATCCTAGGTGAAAGACCTGATCTGGTAGAGTTTTTAAATTAATCTAGACCAGAAGCTGCTGTTAAAGGTATAAGTAGGGCATATGGAGGTGTGATAGAGAAGAGATACTGCACAATAATTAGTGCATATAAAATACTGCACATTAAATATAGGAATCTTAGGAGGTTAGAAAAAATTGGGAAGACATTGGATAGGCAATTCACAAGAAACAATGGGGGGATATATGCATTTCTCCCAAACATGCAACAAAGTCTAGAAGATTTAGGATCTTTGCTTGGAAGTGTTTACATAGGTATTTTTATAATGCAAGCAGACCAGAAAGAATTTTTACACAGTATATTGCAAATGCTGGAGGTGTGATAGGGAAGAGGTAACTGGGCATATGTTTTGGGAGTGTATTAGTTAAAAATTCCCTACAGAGTACTATGTTAAATACTGAGTGAGCAAATGGGTGTAACTAAGGTAATTTGTTTTGAGCTGGGATAGGGATTTAAATTGCCTAGAGTAGTAAGGCCTTGTTAAGTAATTCTGGTGGCTCCCAAAAATGACTAGAAAATGGAAATCAGTTTAAACCAACTATTTTAAATATTGAATATTATAAAAGTTAAAATAACTGGAATTGTGATCTTTAGAAAAGGGTAGGACTAAATTACATTGAAAACTATGGAAACTAAGAGAACAAAACATGCAGAAAAAGATGGGGGAGTGAGGTTTAAGAGAAGGCAGGAACTGATCAATTTATGTAATGTTGAATTGATAAATATAGAAAAGAATATGTATGATGTAAAATGTTTGCAACTGGCAATATGTTAATATGGTTTATTTATATAAATGTTGGCCTGTGTCTTAAGTGATTCAATAAAGGTGTTAAATAAAAATGATATTCCTAATAAATGAAACAAATGCAGCAAGAGTACAAGGATTAATATTTAGCAACAATCCACTTCTTGCAATGACATCGGCATGAGATGGCATGCAAAAAAAGGCTTCTTTCTTTTATAATTCTGGTTTATCAATATTAACAATAACATCACCATATGATGGCATGCAAAATGAAAATAACTAGGTCTTGAAAATGTGACACGTCACAAAATTGCACATTTCACATCAGTCCTTTACTTGAAAGTCATAGACACAATACAAGTTGCATGCTGTACATCAAGTTGTCAGCTTGAGTTAATATTACTATTTTATATACTGCTGTCAGCTTGTGTGCATTTAATATTTATAATCCATATTAGGCACCCTTCCTTGCTTGATGTTCTGATTTGCAGTGCTGGGAAAAGGCATGTTAACATGCATTTGAGTCTGTTGATATGTGAAAATTACACTTTATGTAGTACATTATATGCAGTGTTTGACTTTCCACCAGTTTGTGTGCACACATTTGTCTCAATTACAAAAGACTTGTTCTCAGAAGTGAATTACTTCAGTGTAAAGCCTATAGTAAGTGAAACTTATTTTCTTGTACCACAAACACCTTAAGTGCCTGGTTAGCTAATAAATACATTTAACAAACCTTGCTGTATTGTAATATGCTTAATTCATTGCAAGATCTTTAAGATGTTTTTTGTACATCCGTATATAATATGAAATATTTTACATGACACATCTTTTGCCTAATCATGCTGCCTCAACTATGATATACATATAAATGTTTGTGGAACTTTTTTCCCCAGGCATCCACTGAAAAAGTGGATTTGTATGGCCCAGTCAGACAATCCCAGTAAACAAATGCAATAAATAACGTTAAGTAAAACATCACTGTCATTTTTGAGATAACAAGTTGACAGCTGTTCTCTTTTGGGGAGGTGGGGGGACTTGTCTGGATTTACTCATCATCCTACTACATCAAAAACTGGAAAACTACTGAAGGCTAGGGAACTGAAAGCAGAAATCAAAACAAGAACTGAATGCACACTGATGCAAGATTATCAAAAGAAATCCCCTGCAGAATGGAAACAGTCAGCCACAAAACAAAGAACTGGAGATCAAAGGCAGCACCTCTATGTAGTAATTCTGTAAAATGCTGGTCATATTTAAAGCTAACCCCACCCCCGCTAAAAAGTAATTCTTGTGCAAGATCTTTTCCAGCACTTATGTTAGTCAGTCCACCAGAGAAGCTAGGTTACTCTGCTGTGTCCTACCCCCCCCCCCCGAACAGCCCCAAATCAGACTTCATGGATACCCAGGCCCAGTCTCAGATTTTAACTAGTCTGCATAGAATTTGCAACCCGCCCCCAGGCGTGACCCCAGGTTTGAATTAGTCTCCATGACAAACTGCAGACTATAATAAATAGTCCTTTTTATAGCAGATTGTCGCATCATGTAAAACCAGCAGAAAGTACTCTCTCAATACATTCTCCTTTCAGTTGTACAGGGTACTACTTTTGATATGTCGTAGAAACAACTTTAAGAATAGAGATTAAACTGAAACTGCTAGTGTACATTTAGCTGCCACATTAAACTACTTAATCAGATATTTCAGATGTATTCTTCCACAGGATAGTAACAGTCCCTGATTAAGCTGATATTTTGACTTGAATAATTGTAATACTGCACAGCAGTCATAGTAGCCTAATCCTCATTAAGACTATATGACGATTCTGTGTGCAGGATAATTATAAGTGTAATTTTATAACTCTTAAATTCGGCAGCCTTTCATCTTCATGGTAGGTTCTGAGATTTGATTAGGAGAGGAGTGACTAGACATTGCAGATGCTTCAGCAATGTCTTATCCATTACAACACATGAAATCAGGATGATTTGCAGTGCGGGGAACAGAATCAGTATAGTAGACCATTAAACTTAATTTTGAAATAGGCCTGTTGATCTGCTTTACTAAATAGTGGGTGCAAAGGCTTCTAGAGAAATTAAGGGTTGGTAGTAAAGTGGCTAATCTTTGGTTGGGTAGGTTAACTGGCATTAATGAAGAAATATAGCAAGCTGCTAACAGCAAATGAAGTTTGAAACAACATAAGGCCCCTTCTACATTGAAATAAGAGGACAGAGGATTATTAAGATAAACCTGTTTATGGTCTTCAGTGTTTCTCAAGGAAATACATTACACAACACAAAAAACAAATGAAATGGAATCTAAACAGAAACATTCCTGTAGAATTCAATGAAATGTTTTTAATCTTTACTAGTCTTTGATCAGGTATCTGTTGTGAAATTACACTAAATGGGTGCACATGCACAGTTATTTATCCTAAAATCTTGTTTTATGGCTCTGTATTTTGTTATCTTAAGCTTTTTCCTTACAGTAAAATAAAATGTAGCATCTGTGTGTACTGAAGCTTGGATTGCTTGGGGAATCTAGTAGTCTGATATTCTTTTTACACTTGCCTGCTATGAAACTATTTTGTACCACTTGCAAAATAAGCTCTGTGCTACTGTTTAGATTTTTTACATTGTTAAACACTTTTAGTTTTAATCCAGTGGTATTTTATTTATTTATTTTACATTTGTTGACCGGGAAAAGCCCGTCTGAGCTGAGATAGCCCTTTTTCAGTGGAGGGCCGGGGAGAAAAGCTCCAAACACTTAATTCAATGCAGGAGACAAAAATTACAGTAGCAAGTATTCCAAAAGTTCCTTCCTTTGTTTCCTTTTGCACCAAAAATGTCAGTGTCATTGCTCTCTGATCTTGGGTATAAACTCCTGAACAAATATTTAATAAGGGGTAAGATTTTGTTTTGTATATTTTTGCACCTCTTGTGAAACCTCCATTACGCCTTCAGATAAGAATGGTAGTCCATCATTGGGTCATTGCCTTGCTGGACATTGCAATTTTCTTAAATGTCAATGCATTTTTTGCCTGTAAATTGCACTGTAAATATTCCAGTGTTTGTGCCCTTTAAATTTACATTTTGTATTCTTTGCAAAATAAAACAAGTGGGTATCTTTGTAAAATAAGAACACTACAAACTCAAAAACTGTGTTGGTTTTTACTCTTCCACGGGAGTTATCTTGTTGGTTCAGCTTAAATGTTGACTTGCTTGAAATCAGTGGAACCTAAAAATTCTTGCATGGGCTTATACAACATAATTGTAGCAAGGTTTCTGTTCCAGTAGAGGTGCATATATAGTTGAGAATGTTTTAAGTTAGAATTTACTGTGTGTTGCAATCAAACTGGTCACAACTTAAAACACTTCAACCACTGACAACTTAATATAACCATTTGTGTAATGCCTGAATTTTGATTTCTATGAAGTGATGACCAGACATGAAAAGTTAGTTTCCTAAAACAGTCCTGAAGTATAAAGATTGCCAAGCCCCAATATTCAACTTCTTCACTTCACCACAGATGCCAGGAGACGAAAATAGAGCTGATTAGTATCTGAGGTATGATGCATGCTTTTATCAATAAGCTAGGTAAAAATGTCTGCTGCACAATGGGCATGCTCTTAGTACAATACACGCACGTCTAGCCTAAGTGTGCAGTGAGAAAAGCTATTGAAATTGTACAAGGACTGTTCCTCAAATTGTACTGCAAATTGAATGTATTATGGTATCCAAAATGTGACCTCATGTCAAACAGACAATATGCTGCATATTCTCCCTTCCCCAGGTTTGGTCCTAGCTTCCATCCAGAAGGCTTTTCTAGCACCATTTTCCATATAAATTGCTCCAGGAAGGCTTTTAATCACCCCTTTCAGCATCTTTAATCTTGAAATAGATATCTATGCTGTAGACTCCGCCATCCCCCTCACCTTAAACTGGATGTTTCATATGGCAGATTGAGAAATGGGTGGGGGGACACTGAGATGTAGAGAGGGAAATGGAGCTTGTCTAGCTGTATGTGTAGAACTGTCCCTAGTTCTAAGGCATTAGATTGCAAATGTACTAATGGATCACTGACTTGTAATGACCTGAGGTGGTGTTGCATTGACACGACACAAGAGGTGCACATCATTTAATGTTGTCTGCACATTTGTACATGTACAACTCTCTTGTACATTAACCTTCTTGTGCTAATTGCAAAATGGGTTTTCCACTTAACTACATATGAGAATAAAAGGAATGAAACTTTCTACAATGTTTGACATTTTAATGGGAAAGGGTGTGTGTGTGTGTGTGTGTGTGTGTGTGTGTGTGTGTGTGTGTGTGTGTGTGTGTGTGTGTTGTGTGTGTGTGTGTATCCAGAATTCATATAGCCAGAGGTTCAAATGTATGCTTAAAAATGTTTAGGCATGTATTTTGGCACTTTGGGTATATATTTAATTATTGGCTTTGGTACACATTTGAGATTTTTTCCTGTCCTAGGAAATGTCATACGCTTGTAAGTGTAGTGTGTTTAAATCTTTCAAAATGGATAAAATGCTATCTGGCTGTTACCTATGAATTAGATGTGACTGCATATAAAGTACAAGGCACTATGCTATCACTTGGTTGTAAGCATAAGTTCTGTATTACCTTGCAAAACGTATTACCATCCTCGCCTCTTATGTCATATAATACATTCTGAGCAAGATACAGATATATGTATATTTTAGTACTGAAATACAGATGAAATAACTGGTTTATACAAGTCTAATGTTCTGGGGGCAGAATCCATCTAAGTGTATGTGCTAAGGATTTTTAAATTACAGAAGGTACAATAAAATACCATACATGACAAATCTTATACTCGGTTTTGTTGTAGTGCAGGCATAGTATGCCTGATTTATACCCTTACCACCATTTGATGTAGAGATGTTTCATCATAAACATGATTTAAGGCAGCTCCTTAAAATTAAGAAACTGTACCGAAGACACTTGACAACTCTCACTACAGACTGTTTGCAAACTTTATTATAGCTTTTTGAACTACCACTGCAGAAGCATTCCCTTTTTAGTATCTATTCTGCTTGCTAGCCTGTTTACTGATTACACAAAAAAGGCCATTGTATGTCCTGAGAAGGTGTCAGTATAACTGGATATAATGTTGGCTTGCATTCCACTGGCCAACGTTCTAGGACGACATTATGTCTGTTTAAATAATGCAAATGGGCAGAAAAAATGGGGATGGGAAAGCAAGGAGGAATAAATATTATTCTAGAGGAAATGGAATCTTCAAAGGCTGATCTAGCCATCTTTAAAGGTTTGTTGTGCAGTTGCAGATTCCATATAAAAGCATGGACATGACTCCCCCACCTAATGCACCTAGTTCCTTTCTTTTCCTGTACAATTCCCTCATCCTTTTTGAGAATGGTACATCCAAGGGTAGAACCCAAAAACTGAAAATGATGCCCTGTGCTTCTTTCCTCCAGAATGCATTCTCTTTCCTGCAGAATGATACAATACTTTCACAATGTTTTTCATTGAAAGGGCTTGGCACTTTCATATTTTATGATGAGCATTTGCTTACAAATTAAGCTGAATCATAATTCATGAAAAGATCTCTTTCCTTACACTTTATAAAGCAGCAGTTAATCATTCTGTTAGCGTTTTGGTTCTGAGAGGTAGTGGTCCAGGCTAAATGAAATCTCAGGATACTTTCTCCCTTGCTGTTGCATCACTTTAAGTCTTGCCAAGAAAAACTACGACAGGAAGGCATCTGTAACCATTTGGTTTCATAACTACTGAGGTCATAAAGCCATTCAATCTCAAAAGTCACTACTGACTGCTGTAAAAGCTGGATTCATTTCATTCAGTGATGGTCATAAATCAAGCCATTTGTAGTGTGAAGCTGAATAAACCTATGTACAAAAAATGATTTCCCTAATCAGCTGAGCTCTGCAGGCAAAGAAATGACACTCCTAGCTGACTGAAGAAGGAAGATAGGACTGGAAACTCTCAAAAGTGAACTTTTTGAAAGACTCTTCACATATCTTTAGCCTTTTGCAGTATCTTATGATGTAATGTGTTGGAAACAATAAAGTTATTGCAAAAACGCTGAATTTTACTAAGGATGCTCAAACTTGACAGTATATCTCACTGCTAAGTGAATGGGACTTCCTACAACACAGGGTAGGGAACTGAAACCTTATTAGTTGTGTCCTAACAGTGCATTATGGGCAAAAATGTCTTTACAAGAAAATAAGGTCACGTAACTATGTCTTGCCCACAGGGTTAGAAAAAACTAGTTGGCTGCTTAAAGGTTTGGCTCATGTAGTTCATGACAAGATGAAAATATAGGTTCTTTAATTGTTTTGCAAGCTTTTTCTGACATGTAAAAAAATTAGGATTTAATAGGGAGGATGAGATACCATGGAGAGAGGGTACAGCAGTTCCACATCCAATACTTACCCAGACTACAGTGGCTAATGAAATGGGATAATCAACTGTTTCCCTCCACCTCCATTCTGGCTTGCCTTGACCACATCCCTCCTACAGTTACAGAAATTCAGAGGGGTTATTTTGTTTACATACTTGATCTAATAGCATTCAATATATCATATATCTTGGAATCTAATTGGGGGAGGGGGTTGAAAGATCTAGGCAGCTAGACTGCAGAAACAGTTTAAGGGTCAGGATTTGCAGCTTGGAGAGGTGAATGATTGGCTTTATATATTTCATGGCTGGAAGTAGAAAATGATGCATCACAAGCCTTGCCTCTACGTGTGTACTCACCAGCTGGGAGTCTCACAGTTTGAGGTGGTAGGCCTGGAGTAGTACAATGAAAAGTTCAGGAAACTGAAAGTGAGCAATGAAGCACTGAAGTGTGAAGGGCGGCACATGACATTGCTGAGTTTCATGGTCAATAGACTATGGGCTATTCTCCCAAGTGGACAGCCACCAGAAGAAAACTGTTTGCTGGGCTTACAAGGGCCTATGCTTTTGGTTAGCTTGTTTAAGTTAGGTATGTGCTACATGAGGGAAGCACCATCTTGCTGTGAAGTCATGTTCCAAAGTGGCTATGCCCTCTACATTGTAGGCAGAGTAGTCTCCAAGCTCCCTTCCACTAATCCAGTTGCTCAGACACAAGGTAGCCACCCCACCAGGGGAGGCAGAGAAGGGCAGGTTTTAAAAACTGCAGTGCAGGTAGTGGTACCCTCTCCTGCTAATATGGTCCTCCTTACTCATTTATGAAAATTTTACCCTCAGCCTTCCATAAAGCAAGAATTATTGGAAGGCTTTTCTTTTTGTTTCCCAGTCAAGTCCTCTCATCTCTCACTATAAGAATTTAAACTCTAACAAGGGGAAGTAAGCAGTGGTTAATCACCTTTCCAAGGTGTTGCTAGTAGGCAGTAGACAGTCCTTTTGACAGCCTCCCTTTCCCTTTACGATGTCCCCACTAAAATTTGTCCCAATGAAGATAGGGAGGTTTGTTCCATCTTATACTATATCAACAGGATGGTGCAATAAGGTTTCCTAGATGATGTCATTGTAGTCATTAAGAGGTTTCCCAACCCCTGGCTGTGTAAATTGGACATTGAAGCTGCCTTCACCTTGCTTCAAGGAGGATGATTGGCATCTATTAGGAATGTTCTTTGAAGGGAAATTCTTTTGACATTGCCATGCCAATGGGTTGTGCCGTGGCATGCACTAATTTCAAGAAGTTCAGTACTGAGCAACAGTGGTGCTGGCGATCAGCAATTCACATTTCCTAGTGGTAGGTTCTAGTTTCACCAGGACTAAAGGAGGTTTGGACATGATCATCCAGCTCTCAGGAGATGGGGGTGCCTTTGGGAGGCAAGGTGGGCTACCTCGCTGTCCTTTACTTAGTGTTGGAAGTTGACACTGAGGTCTTGTTTGGGTGCCTAGAAATCCCAGCTTAATCTAAGTATTATATGCTAGTCTTGGTTAGTTAGGATGTGTTAGAAGATGAAGGAAAAAAAGTTTTGTTTGATAATGGTTTTACAAAAAGTTACAGGATGAAAAGGTTGTTTAAAAATGCCCTACAATGCACCTCAGAGCATCTAGAACCCCCACGGCTTAACTGTTTAATGTACAGTTATCAGAGCACAGTTTTGCTTGAAATATGTTGGATGAATAATTGCAGTGAAAATAAAACAAACAACAAGACAAACTGGGAAAGGAAGAAAACAGTCTGGATAGTATGATTAGGCCAGGATGGGTTGGGGGTGCAGTGCCATGGAGCCTTTTCACCTAGGGCCCTGCATATGAGATCCAACATGTATGCATATTCCTCATGGTTGAGTGCCTCTAACTCATACATTAACTGTCATAATGTTTGCCTGATGAGGGACTCTACAGGTCTTGTATCAACTGTTCCTGGCACAAGAGTGACAGCAGATTAATCCTGTCTTTGTCCAGCCTCATAAACATGGAGTTTGTATGCCTGAAAAGTCATTTATTTTACTAGGCCTATTCTATGTGTACTCCTGGAACTGGTGGTAGATGGTCTACTGCCTCCAGCTTAGTGACTATGTATGAAAATAGTGATAGTGTGTGCATATTTCTGTGAAGACTACCTTCCTAGGTCTACTTGGCTTGGAGTAACTTGACAGCCCCAACATGTGTTTGGCACATTTTTGTGTTGGTGGCAAACATCAAGTTAAAGATTTGGCCAATGACATGATTTACCAGATTACACTATAAGCCCCACAAGATCTGAATCAAGACTTTTTAAATTCTAGTTTATTCTACACGTATATGTAGTATGCTTGACTTGTCCATGTAATTGCTTAATTTAGAACAGGTTTATTATAATGTAGGGGTTTTTAACTCAAATGCTAAAATTCTAGCATCTCACTGCTTCAATACAATTTCAAGTTGTATGCGTGGTGTTGTTATTACTTGATTAAGAGCTGCATTTCATCATAAGCATGGCAGTAAACTATTTTGTTCAAAGCCTTAAAATCAGGAAATTTCTGTGCAACACTGAGTATACAAAAAGGCTAAACCCAAGTTCAAAATGCTTTCACTTTGCAGCCTGTTTCCCATCTTTCTTCATTTACGATTTCTAGTAATCTAAGATTTAAGATGTATATCACATTCCTATTTATCTGTTTAAAGATTTGTCTGAATTTATTTATCATTTGTTTACTGGGAAAGCCTGACTGGGACAGACCCCATTTTCAGTGGAGGCCTGGATGAGAAATGCTCCAGATGCATGTCTTTGTAATGTGGGAGCAAACCAGAGCAAACCCACACAAACACAGTGAGAACATAAAAACTCCATACAGAAGGCACCACAGCGAAGAATCAAACCAGAAAACCTCTTGCTGTGAAGTGACAACACTAACCTCTGCACCACTGCACTACCCAAATTACATCAGATCAATTCCAGGGTTTTTTCACAAAGTCTCTGCTGTATTCTGAAGTTGTACCTGTTCTGCTTACCAGCCATTTAACTAAGCTCCAAGATGTAGAATGTTCTATTTTAATAATTGGTGAAAATGTTCACATTCCATGCAATTACAATAAAGCAAATGGGCAGTGTGTGTGGGGTAGCAAGTAGGAGGATTGAATGCTTAAAATCACTGCTACAGTAATCCTGCCTATATGGGTTATGTACTGCATAGAATATAACAGTTGGCCAGCTTCCAAAGCTTCAGGGCACCTTCCACATGCCCAAACAGCCAACTTGAGCTGACTAAAGACATGTTTGGGTGCCAAGCCCTTTAGAGCTTTCCACCCCCTGAGAAAGCTTTTGCGGGCTTTTGGGGATCAATAGTCTGCTAATGCTGCTCAAATAAGTTCCCTTGGGGGTGGGGGAACTGCAAACCTTCCAAATTGTTTTACTTGAAAGTTTACTTTGTACAAAAGTACTTTCAAGCTAGGAAGTATTTGACAACCTTGTGACTTAACGTACTTTTAAATGGGAGTGCACTTTTTTACTGTTTAAGTTGTTAAAAAACTACTTTTTATGTGGAGAAACTGTTTATTTTGCTTTTTGGGTCTGGAAAAGCATTTAAAGTGCTTTTTGCTGTGATTTTCAGGGGGAAGAGGTTAGTTTTTTGCTACTTATTACTGCTAAGCTTCCCTGTGATTCAAGCACCATTTTCAACTTCATCATGGAAAACAGTACCAGTCCAGTGAGTGGACCTTCTTCCAGGCTCAGAGTTTTATGCTGCCTTTATCACCACACTAGAGTGATAATTTGCCTCAGTCATGGGCAGGTGCCTCTGCTGTGGCCGAAGTTGGTTCCTCAGACCACTCTTTTCTTCAGATTCCTTTGGTGTAGTCCATACAGCCACTGTGTACTGTCGGTTAACAACATCCTCTGCAGTTGGTGTCCCCTTAGTGGGCAAGGGAGAGCTAATATAGTAGGTTATGGGTGAAGGGGTGTGGGGAATATGCCCCTGCTTAGCCAGAATATTGTGCTCATCCCTGAGGAAGCTGTTGCTGGCAATACTAGGTCTGTTTTTTCACAAGCATCTGTTGAGAGACAAAACTAAACCTGTATCTTCTGTCAGTTTCTCTTCACAACAGTAAATTTAATGGTTTTGGCTCGGGGTCTTATGCAGGCTTATGACCAGTCTTGTAAGGTAGTTTCTGGTAAAAGAAAAAGGGATTTCCTCTTTCTCTGAAGAGGTTCAAGAAATGGAACCTAATATCGATTGTGAATGGACAAATGCAATTTTTTTCTCCCCAGATTTCATATTCATATTCTGGGAGTGTGTGGTATCTGGGTCTTCCTTTTTTTTTAATTTCTCCAAATCTTTTGGGTTTCTAATACCATGACAGGAATGGACCCCATTCCAAATTCAAAGTCTGATTAAAGTTCATGAAATTAGTATTGTTTCACTCTTTGATGTCATCCAAAAGTGCTCTTCGCAGCACCCACAATGTGCCCAGTAATGGCTCCTTCTGCAATTTGTATGGAGTTACATGTATTGGTAGTGTATTTAAATAAGATTGTAGAATCTTTTTTATAAGACCCATTGCTTCTACTACTATTGGAGCTATATGAGTATCTTTCTTCCACATTGCTCTCATTTCTGCCTGAAAATCCTGATATTTTATAACTTTATGTCTCTCTGTATGCAGGACACTGTAGTCACTAGGTGTGGTGATTTCAATGATCAATGCTACTTTTGCCTTCTTTTCCTGGACTACTATATCTGGTTTTCTAGCATCTATCTTTTGAACTGTTGGTAATGGGTGATCCCATGTGATGTAGACTTCATCATTTTCTATGATGCTTTGTGGCTCATATTTTCAGTATTTTTCAGCCACTTCAATACCATAATGTTTGCACAATCCCCAGTACAATAGTCTCGCCACATTATTATGCCTTTCAGTATACAGTCCTTTTGCCATTAGTATGCTGCAACCAGCAATGAGGTTTGCAACTGTTTCCAATTCTGTCTTACAAGACCTACATTTGTCTGTTTCTCCCACATGTTTAATGGACTTTGTAAGCCAACATGTACGTAGTCCACTATCTTGGGCCGCCAATATTAACCTTTCATCTCTTGTCTTGAATTCACCTCTCCTTAACCATTCCTACGTTCATTCCTGATTAACATGAGGTTCTTCCAGAAGTTCTCATTACTTGCAACTATATTTATGCATTTTCCACATTTCTTGTCTTTTCATCTGGCCCTTCACCTTATATTCTTTATTTTGTTTTTTGGCACATTCAGTTGATGCTTGATTTTTATCTACTTCTGGTTTGATTTCCATTTCTGCTTGACGCCGATATGCTTCTGCTAGATTAAGCAGAGAAGTCATCTTAGATTTATTCTCCTCATGTTTCAAAACTTTCACTATGTTTGGGTCTTGTGAGGTCAGCAGATGTGTAGAGTCCCACGATTGCAGATCTATACATGCAATTAATTTCACGGTGGACCATCCCCCTTTAGAACGGGGAATATATAATCTTGGTATGCACTGATTTTTATAGATCATTTGGTGAGCATGAAGCATCCTTCTTGTTTTAATATCTAATCTATCCAACATGTTTTGGGGCCAGTCAATCACTCCAAAACTGTAAGTTAGGACAGGAAGAGGAAATTGCTTTATAGCTTGGATTTTGTCCCTAGATGTCAGCACTTTTTTCAGGATTAATTTAAGTCTTCTGAAGTATTCCTTACTAAGTTTTGTTTGCATTTGTTCATGCTTTATTGCTGATCCTTCATCAATTCCCAAACATTTATACAGTCCCTCTTGCTCAAGTTTGTTTATATCACATTCTTGTCCCAAACTGGTGCTTTCCTGGTGCTGCAGTTTTCCTGCTTTAAAGGTCGTTTTTGCACATTTATCAAGACCAAATGACATTCTTATATCATCTGAAAAAGTTTTGAAAACTTGCAGTTGTGCTTTTAGTTCCTCATATGATGAGCTGTACAGTTTCAAATTGTTGACAAAGAGAAGATGAGAGGTCTTTAGACTTTGTTGTTTTCTAGGAGCCAAATTATCACCATGGCCTAAGCTGTTAAGTAGACAGGTTAATGGGTTAAGGTCAAGCCAGAATAGCAACAGTGACATAGTCACCCTGGAATATCCACCTTTGAATTTTTATCCCTGGGATAATAATTTGTCCCTTATCATTACTTAACTGCAAAGTGGTCTGCCACTGTTTCATGGTCACTGTAATGTAGCCGATCAGTGTAGGGTGTATCTTATACATGTTTAAGCACTCTTTTATCCATGAATGTGGGATACTATCAAATGTTTTTTTTGTAGTCAAGCCATGCCATACTTAGATTCTTCCACTTTTTACAGTTCTCCACTATGACTTTATTTAACAACAAATGATCCTTTGTTCCATATGACTTTCTTTTATTGCCCTTTAGTTCTACTGCCATAATTGAGTTTTCTTCTAAATGACTATAAACTCTGTCGACATTAATTCCCGTGTATAGTTTATATGTCGTCGGAAGGCAAGTTATTGGTCTATAATTTTTGAGATAGCTTGCAGGTTCACTCTTAAGTCAGAGCATTGTTTTTCCTGTTGTTAGCCAGGTTGGTGTCCATTTGGGGTGCATATATAAATAGTTCTTACTCATGGCTAAACCTTCGTGCAAAGATGTTAGTACTTTTAACCAAAAGTTAGGTACTGCATCTGGGCCTGGGGTTTTCCAATTAGAGGCTTTTCTTAACTTTGTTTCAATCTCTCTGGCTGTTGCTTCATCCCATTTCATATCCTGCACCTTTAAACTTCTTATTCTTTCTTTTACTTCTTTTATCCATTTAGCATCTTTGTTATGTTCCACAGGATCTTCATAGATACTTCTCCCAAATGCATCTATGTCTTCTGTTTTTTGGCAGTCTTTCAATTAATTTTACCCTGTTTCCCAATTCTCTATAAAACTTTTTTGGGTCATCAATAAATTGCTCATTTTGTACTTTTCCTTTATATTTATCTGTGTATCTTCTAGTTTTTTCCGCCTCTGCTGAAATGTTTAGTTTGTTATTTGCGATAGTGCATGATAGAGCCTGATCTGTTGTAATATTGCACATTGCTTTTATCATGTCTATCTTCCTGAGTATTTTTGTTGATCTGTTCCCTCTTCTATACTCTTCTAATAGTGACGCGTCTTGTCTTAGTTGCTTATGGTTTTCTCTATTCGATGCTTCCATGATGGTATTTGATTTCTCCCCTTTCTTTCTGTCACTACCCTGTGTTCTTGTGGTAGAACTTTATCAGTTATTAATTTAGCTGCACAGTAAGATATCCTGTTTACTTCTGTTATATTGCATGAATTTCTATGGGCAGTCCTAATTACTGTGTTCATTTGCTCTATCAAACTTCTGAAGTTTTGGGTTTTACTGACCTTCTGTAGTCTATTTCTTTCATTGATCTTAATATGTATATCTATGTCTATTAAGTCAAGCAACTCTTCTGTTAGCTCGGTTTCTTCTAAACTGAGGATGCATTTTTGTTTTCCATTCCCTGCGAGCATTCTATAGAAAGTTCTATAGCATCTTCCTGTGGCACCTTCTCTTCATTTTCATCCTGAGCTGTCTGTTGCTTTGTCATATGAGAACTCACTGGCCTATCACTCAACATTGACTTCATCAGAGGTTCCACAGTTTCCTGATCCTTCCCTTCCTGTTTAGCTTCAAATGAACATTTATACTGGTTTCCAGTCGAAGGCTCCAAAATAGCTTGATATGGCACCTGACCAATTGCTTTCTGTTCCACTTGTTTCCCCTTAGTTTGGATATCCATTGCTCTATTCTGGTGTGGTGTTTTCTGCATTACATTTTCTACACTGAATCCTTCACTTTACAGGTGCTCCATAACCTCAGTTACTATTTCTTTGACTTCTCCATTACTAATCTCCTTTTCTACTTTTCCTCTTTGTCTTCTTATTTTTTGTATTGTAAAATTTTCCATGTAATGATACCTTTGCCTGTATTTCTCTTCAAATATCTTTGGTGCTGCTCTTTTTGTATTGATCAGTTTTGCTTTCTTCTTTGCATAAATATTATACTATATTAAATCTCTTTTACTTTCCATGTCCATATTTCTTCTTCAGATGTCTCCTGATCTTCCTACTTTTTCTTAGTTTGAGGACTCACTCCATTGTGCTGTAAAGTAATCTGTGTTAGACCTTCTGCATTAAATCCTTCACTTTGCAGGCACTCCATAACTTCAACTTCTATTTTTTTTTATTTCTACTTTACTAATTTTCTTTTCTATGTTCCATCTTTGTGATATTATTTTTCTTATTGTGAAATTTTCCATATCTGCATGCCTTTGCCTTGTATTTCTCTTCAAATATAGTTGGGGCTGCCTTCTTTATATTGATTAATTTGGCTTTCTCCTTTGCATAAATATTGCACCTTATCAAATCTCTTTCTTTCCCATGTCCATATTTCTTTTTTATACTTTTCAAAAATATCTAGGTTTTGTTGCTTACATTTTTGCACTTACTCAGATGCTTCTTTTTCTAAACCGATCAAAGTTTCTTGGTCTATATACCGTTTTTCAAAAGTCTGTTGCATTAATAAACGCAAATTTTTATTTGAAGCTTCTGACAGTTTTTCCTCTGGAAGTATTTTTCTTTTGTCTAATTTATCTCTTAATCTTTTTGTATATCCTGTGTCTGGAAATTCTGGGCTTTTTATATAATAGTAATAATACATAATTTCTTTCTTATCCTCAGTAGTCCACTCTATCGTCTTTATGGCTCTTCTTTGGCCTATCAGTTTTTGTGATTTTTGTGGACTGCTACTTCCTTCTACAAAAGGGGGAGCTATCCTCCCCCTGGGCTTGGCCCCATTGTAGGAATGCTTCCATACTTTGAGGATTCTGCACTGTCATTTTGTCCTGGCACCACTGCTCCTACCAAGATTAGGCACTTTTTTATCCTGGGGCTTGTGCACCCAGCTATTTTTTTTTTTGTTTTTGACTTACTTATGTCCATGATATATGCTATATAAATATAGTCTATATAGCAGTGTTGCCTTGGTGAGATTTTGTGAAAAACAGGGTCCACCTCGTGAAGGTACTCCCCAAGACTTGAGGATGAATTCAATTTCAGCACTACTATTCTCCTTTGCTTGCTGACTTTTCATCTCTCCATTATGCAAATTTTTTCTCCCCAGGTTTCAGATTCCTATTCTAAGGAGTGTGTGGTATCTGATTCTTCCTCTGAGTGATTCTCAAACTTTTCCAGGAGGAACCAATGTTCTTCGTGGGTGAATCATTTTCTCAATCCCTAAAAAAAAAAAAAATTGTTACAACTGTGTACTGTCGGTTAACATCCTCTGCAGTTGCTGTCCCCTCAGTGGGCAAAGGAGAGCGAATATAGCAGGTCATGGGTGAAGGGGTGTGGAGAATATACCCCTGCTTAGCCAGAATATTCTGCTCATCCCTGGGGAAGCCTTTGCTGGCAATACTAAGTCTGTTTTTTCACAAGCATCTGTTGAGAGGCAAAACTAAACCTACCTCTTCTGTCAGTTTCTCTGTACAACAGTAAATTTAATGGTTTTGGCTCAGGGTCTTATGCAGGCTTATGACCAGACTTGTGAAGTAGTTTCTGGTAAAAGAAAAAGGGATTTCCCTTTCCCTGAAGAGTTTCAAGAAATGGAACCCGATATTGATTGTGAAGAGAAATGCAATTTTTTGTCTCCCCAGATTTCATATTCATATTCTGGGAGTGTGTAGTATCTGGTTTTTCCTCTGAGTGATTCTCAGACTTTTCCAGAAGGAACCAATGTTTTTAGTGAGAGATTAGTTCTCTCAAGCCCTAAAAAAAAAAAAAAAAAATTGTTACAACTGAAGTTTCTAGAACATTTATTCCTCCAGTCTGTCAGCCTTGGAGGATATTTTTGTCACAGCCTTAAGTTTCCCTGACAGTCAGCCTTGTGCCCTTAAAGTAGACAGATTGTATAAAGTTCCTAAGTCTTTCAAATTTTTATACACCAAGCCCAGACTTGAATCAGCAGCTATAACTTTAATAAATCCAGCTGCTGATAAACATCCAACTGATAATGATGGAAAAACTTTTGGTACATTTGGAGGGTGGGTGTGCATACATCTGCAACTCTCTCAATTTTTTGATTCTAATCTGTCAGGCTCATGTATTTATTCTGACTAATTGTGGAAGTAGGAATAGTGTTTTAGCATTAATTTCCTCTTGTAAGGAAACATTTTCATTGTGTAGTTTAATTTCCTCTATTTCGCAAGTCACTGCTGATTAAAATGTTTGACTCTAGAGAGATACCACTTACAGGGCTGCTGCCACTGGTACTATTTTTAAGGAAGTTTGCCTGGCTGCATTCTTAGAACCTTCCAGAAGATGTCAAAAATTTAATTTTGAATTCCCCCTTGGACTGAAATTGTTTTTGGACCTTCTGCTGCAGACGTTATCACAAAATGAGATGAGAGAGCAAAACTAGGAATCTCTCATATTTTTCAGCCTTCCTTTTTTCCCCAGTAGATCATCTGCTCCCTTGTCTAACACTGGCAAAAATAAAATAAACCATCTCAATAGAATGCTGGTAAGTAGGCATTTAAAAAGCAATGGCAGAGCAATTCCAAAAAGAAAGCAGGAAGTTCCCAGAAAACCAAGAATGACTATATGCTGGACCTCCCCCCCCCCCCCCCCAGCAGACCTTTGATCCTTCCACAATTTTTTTTTCAGACAAATGAATACTGAATGTGATTCATCTAGGCTACAGATGACAGTGTAAGAACTCCTTTTCAGGGGATTCTGCCTCATCCACCAAACCAGACTTTTTTCTCCTATTTTACATCATATGTTGTCTCCTGAGGTAATAGAAGCTGTTCCTCTTCACAGGTTTGGGGAAGGATTTTATTCCATACTTTTAATGTCAAAGGAAAATTCTTGGGGACCAGTTCTAGATCTTCCTTTCTTGAACCAGTTTTATAGTGCCCAAGTTCAAAATGCTTTCACTTTACAGCCTCTTTTCCTTCCTTCCTTCATCATTTGACTTTTCTATTAGCCTAAGATTTAAGATGCATATCACATTCCTATTCCTCCAGATTTCATCTTTTTAAAGCTTTTTCTGAATTACATCAGATCTGTTCCAGGGGTTTTCCACTCACACCCCAGTCTTTAAGATAAAATACCCCAGGATTATCCATCCCATAACATAGGATCTGAAAAAAGAGAAATCAGATGGCGCACATTTCAGATTTCTCAGAATCCAGATCTCCCATTCTCCCCTCCCGCTCCAAAGCAGTTCA
>NC_056742.1:99049814-99067314 GCF_019279795.1 Protopterus annectens
AAACTGCAGCAGTTCTGTCATGAAAGGCAAGTCTAAAATACTTGCTAGAATCTTGTATCTGCACAAGCAAGCAATGCTCTTTTTAAAACAAGAAACATCTTTATTAAATTATCACGTATGACTTAGGCAATTATACATTCATATAAATAAAAACAAACCATATTGACATACTTTTAGTTGCAACCATTATACATCACCTATAATCTACCCAGTCATTGTCATTCAGACATAATAAAGCTCATTCAAATCCTGCCTTCTTTTAAACCTTGTTCCTCCTCTGCATGTATTATTTCCATAACTCCTATTTTTCCAGGTAATTTGCTCCAATACTTTTCTAAAGATCACAGTTCCAGTTGTTTTATCTCTGTTACAATATTCATTACTTTTTGTATAGTTGGTTTAGACTTTGATTTCCATTTTCTAGCATTTGCTTTTTCGGCAGCCACTATAATTAGACTCAGCAACACCTTACTATTTCTAGGCAATTCCGGTTTTCTATTGTAGCTAAGAAAAAAAAAATGATTTCCTTAGTTACAGCAGTTTGCTCACCCAGTATCTCTGACACAATATGCAGGGAATCTTTAAAATATGCCATCTAATTACACTCCAGAAAATATGTTCCAAATTACCTCTATCTTCCCCATCACAACTCCAGCATTTGAGTCTGAGGAAAAATTCTTTGGAGTCTACTTGGGGTATAAAAATACGTATATAAACACTTCCAAGCAAAGATCCTAAATATTCTAGACTTTGTTTCTTTGTGAATTGCTTATCCAATCTCTTCCCAATCCTTTCTAACCTCCTCTGATTCTACTTGAGGTATAAAAATACCTATATAAGCACTTCCAAGCAAAGAGCCTAAGTCTTTCAGTCAGCAGATTAAATATTGTCAGAAGAAATAGCCAGGGAATTGTTATGACTAGGCTTGTATAGGCCCTAGGGCTGGTAGCCTAGTGCCAACATTTGAACCTATGAACCTATGGAGAAGCAATTCACACAAAAAAAAAAAAAAAAAAAAATCTCTTCCCAATTCTGTCTAACCTCCTCAGATTCTTGATTATCATACAATATTTTGTATGCTCTACTAATTTCTTTAACAACAGCTTCTGTTTGTGATTGTATTAAACTCTCACTGCTGGTCTTTCAATTTATGATTCCCCTATTTCTTTCTCTTTGCCTTCCCTATCAAGGCTTGATAGAGTATATGCAATCTCCAGCCTGAAGTCTAATTAAATTCTTGGCCTCTTCCCATTCTATTACCTTTCCCTCTCTAATTATTTGCTCTTAATATCTTTGTTCTTTTGCCAGCTTTCTTCAATAAATTCCAGCCCCCGCTTGACTATTCTCTGTATCCCTAATTGCAGTTATCCCTATTGGAAAAATATCCTTTTTCCATTCCCCTGTTGACTTAGTTCTCATAATATTTTCTGCTACTTTTTGAATATAATGATCTATGTGACTATTCTCCTTGAGGATCTGCAAACAAAATCCAGGTCTCAGCTTGTTTTTTGAGCTCCCCCTTCCCCCATTTCATCATCATCGTCGTCATCATCATCATCATCATCATCATCATACTACTACTGTGTAGTTCTGAAATACCCTTTCAAATCTGTAATATCAAACCACCTTGGTTTATTGGAAGAATCAGCTTAGCCCACTTGACTCTTGCTGTCTCTACCCCCCCCCAGATAAAATCCTGCATCTCTTTATTAATTACTATCCACAACTTCTCCTCTGGTTGATAAAAATATGCCTGATCCATGTATAAAACTAAAGGGACTATAAATATTTTAACTGCTTGTATCTTGCTATCCATATAACAGGCCTTCCAATTTCTCAGTTTTTGTATTATCTTTTATTTAGTCTCGTCCCACGTCTCCTTAACTACCACACCAGAATCCTTTTTTAATTCATACTCCTAAGTACTTTTTTAGCTTCATTAATTTTGCATCCTAAAAAGATATGAAGCTGCCTCAAAAGGTTCCACAACACTTTAATATTTTTTTCTGGTTTTATCAGGTATAAAATATTTGCAAATAGAGACAGCTTTTTTGACTACAATAACAGTTATATCCTTGCATTTGAGTCCCTTATTTTCTTTGCAAATGGTTATAAATACAATGCAAATAAAGGGGAAAGAGAACATCCCCTGCCTGGTTTCTCTGCTCAAACATATTATCAGAGAGGAACCCTCCCACTTGAATTTTTGTCTCTGATCCCTCGTATATCCTCCTAATCAACCTTACAATTTTATCAGGGAATGCAAATGCTTCCATTGTTCTGCTAATAAATTCCCAGCTTACTCTGTCAAATGCTTTCTTTTCATCAAGACCAACCAAAAACAGTGAGATTTTCTTACATGCTGCTTTCTTCTGGATAATCAGTGTTTTGTTAATGTTATCAAATGTCTGCCTCCTCTCCACAAAACAACATTGATCCATATCTATCAATTTTGGCATCTTTGCTATTCTTTTAGCTATTATAGACATAAACACTTTATCATCTTGGTTTAAGACTGAAACAGGCCTGTAAGAAGCTGGAACTGATGGATCTTTACCTTCTTAAATGTTACAGCCACCATCACTTTCTGCCAGGATGTTGGTGTTTCTCTTAAAAGACTGATAAACAAAATCTTCCAGATCACATTTTTTCCTCCTAGCTTTCAACATCTAGAGGAATAGATAAAGGTTGGAGTAATAATGGTTTAACTTAAAAAGCATCATATGTTAAAAGTTATTCCAACCTTTTATGTGTAACAGCTTTTAAAGTATCTAGTTCCAGCTTTTATGTTACATACATACACTAATGTTTGACAGGTTAATGTTTTATAGTTTCTTGTCATGTCCATTTGAGCCTGTCACATCTTACAAAACTTTGTTTTATTGTAAGCCATCAAAAAAAAAAACACCCCAATATCCCTAAAATCTATCAACTTAATACTAACACACAAAACTATGTACATCTTCAAATACTGAAGTTGTTCCCTCCTAATATGAACAATTGTCCCAAACTGACAGCTAAACTCGGACTTGGGTTAACCTAAAATGAAGGCTATCCATGCTAAGACACATGGTATAGCCTGTGCTTTTAAGTGCTGTCTGGTTTTGTCTTATCTTTAATCTTCCAGACTGAGAAAATACTTGGATGCTTTCAGACATTATCTCCTAACCATTGAAAGAAAACAATATTCTATTTTTATTGCTCTTTATCAGATTGTCTCCATGGAGACATGTGAACCAGATAGTGCTGCTTCTACAAGCATTTATTTGTTAGAGGAAAACTTTATTATATTCAATGTTCTTTATTTGCTTTCTCATAAAACTTTTTACTAGGTCAAGTCAAAGACTTAACCCAGTCATTCTTCTTTGCAAAAATGAGAAAAAGTGCATAATTTTTTTGTATCATGCTCTTTTGAACAGACTCTTGTGTTACAGTCTTAAAATTGAAAAAGGAGAAAGAGAAAAGGGAAAAAAACAGGGGCACCTGTTTACAGTATCCACAGTTACACTTGAAAATAACAGAACTTTACTTTATAACATGCAGATTATATCATGCATTATAAAAATACTATCAAGTAAAACAAAATTTTGTTTTACCTAACACTTTTCCTCATCTTCCCTTCTCCTAATTGTTCTTCCAAACATTCATGACATGAAGTAGGGCATATCTTTTGAGTTCCCTACAACTTTAACAAAGTCAAAGTCCAATATTTCCTGTTTTTTTTTTGTTCTGTCATGTTTCACAAATATAATTAATGCTTTGTAATCCCACATTTTTTCATTTTCTGAGTTGCTAGTTTTATTTCTGTTTATCTCTATCTCTCAAATCCAACAATCCTTCACTTTCAACATATTCTCTCTTCTTCTAAATTACTCTTGTGCTTTTTTCTCTCCCCAGCTTTTTCCATTGAAAGATTGGAAAAGGTTTCCCTGGCACAGTCTCTCTGTGGTCTTTATTACCAGAAGAACAAGAAGTAGAATCTGTTTTGCAATTCACTTTTTGTCAGACAAACTTTTGTATTTCCTCCTTAGCATGTTCTGCATCAAAAAAAAAAAGGTTGTCCCTCCAGAAAAGAACATTCTGAAGATAACTGGGTGCAGCAGCTTGAATCTCATGTCTGCTTTTCGACATTCCCTGATTAGTGAAATAAATGTACTCGTCTTCTGCCTGGTGTACATTTAGTAATCATTTTCCACAAACACGGTACTGTCTCCACCTTTTGGTACTTTGCCCTTCTGCCACAGTTTTGTCAGAATTAACTCATTTTGCTGTTAGGATTGCATCTTTACTATGAAAGGTCTATGTTACTTTCTCATGACTAGGTTTGGAGCACACACACTATGTGCCCTTTCAATTAACAACTCCTGCTGTGGAATACCAGTCCAGTTGCTTATTTGTGCTTTCATAAAATTAATAGTCTGTTCCTTCCAGCTTTTCTGGTACAGCAGAAAATCCCATGTTTTCCCTACATGCTCTGTCTTCTAATTCTATTTTTGAAACATCTATTCTTGAGCAGTCTCATATTCAGCCAGCCTTTTAATTTTGACCTCTGATTTTTGTTTTATCACCTCATCCGAATATCTGTTTAAAGCTTCTACCATTTTATCCAGTCTTTTGTTATTTGAGTTAATGTACTCCTTCAGTGTTTCATTTATTTTAATCAGCTTTAAGTAAATTTAACTTTTTTTTTCTCTAGATTACTGAAAATCATGTCTTGCACCAAAGCTGGAGCTTGCACTACCTTTTGCTGAATAGCTGCAGAATTCTTCCCAGTCAGTGTTTTTCCTCACCTTTTGTGATTGATTTTCTTTCAGGTTCTCTGAATTTCTTTTTGCTGGCATCCAGGCAATGCATTTACTAGCAAGTTACTGAAATTTACCCCAAAGTACAAGTTTACTGGCTCTCTTCTGAGTTTATTTTCACACTGAGAGAGCTGAAATTAAGATGTTACTCAATGTGCAGCCACCTTGGAAGTCCTTGCAAGCCATGCTGTCTTGTACATTGTCGTCTTATCTTCATTCATTTGAAAAGGCTAGAGGTATAATTGAATGGCCCACACAAAGCACTACATAAAGGCTTGCTTTCTGCCTTGCACTGTTATCCCTAGTTAACTGAAAAGATGAATGGCATCCATAGTTCTCTGAAAAAATGAACATTTAAAAATTACCGTTAAACAAATTTATAGAGCATGTTTTTGACTTCACACTTTTAAAAAATGATCTATTATAGACAATTTTTAGAACACAAGTATACAGTAATATGCATCTGACATACAACCATGGTCAGCTAGTGGCTAAAGTTACTTGGCTGCAGGCCTCGTGCTTTAGTCTCTTGCCCATGCATGTCTTCAGTCCCCTTATGACTTTTTGCATGTTCAGTGTGCTGCTCTCCTTCTTTCAAATTCCTACTAAAAGGAATATATCATCATATAGGACAGAGAGAATGTGTTTGGGGGAAGATCAGTGTCCATATAAGACCTAAAATGTGCATTCTCTTACAGCAAACTTGGATTTTAAACAAGAACAAAAAGTATTCATACATGTTGTATCTTTGCCCATTTAGATTTTTCAGTGTCTCTGGCATTAAACTTTAACTAGTTCTTTCATCTTTTTCTTTCTGTTCAGGCCCAGTTATGGTATATTGAAACAATACTGGCCAAAAGATTTCAAAAAGTCAGCATTCTTTTCTGTTAACCACACTAATGGAAAACTGGGGCAATTTTTTATTGCTGAAGCTTCATTTTAATGAGTGGCAATTCCTCTCATCTGTCCAGATCTGTCCGTCATGTTTTTGGTCACATAACTATTTGTGATTTTCTGACAAATTAATGAGTTATGAAGTCAGTAAATGACAGAAGTTTGAGTTTAGAAAGAAAATGCATGCTAATTCAAACTGCTATTCTAACTACGTTCTAAGTTTATAGGAGCAATATTTAAAAATTGTCCCTATTTTGGGGGGTTAGTCCCCTCATTTTTTGGCTTTGTCCAGATTTCCTGCACTGAGAGGTTGAGGGGTATGAATTAGCAAGGATTTGGATTCTTGTTGAAACCACTATTTGGCAAGTGCAAAAATTCTTGTTCCATATCTTTTCAAGGTAATTTTAAGTCTGTCTTAAGGCTTTATAAAAATAGCTTTGTACTATGACAACTGATCAGTCGATTAATTGAATTTGAGGAGCAAAATGATGCAGCCCAAACTGCAAGCAAGTTAAATAATCCTAGGTGTGATAGAAAAGGTAATTTAGGTATTGCTACACATCTGACTGTATCCAGGGAATCCTAATAAATTAATATGCAAGTGTAGGAATCCCAATCCATTATTGTACAGGTGATGTGCTTGCAGTCTTGTGATTGCTACTTTTTACATGGGCACAACTCGTGCACATGTAAAAGTCATAGCAAAATATGTACTTTAAAATAGTTTTGGAGGGTTGTTCCTTGAGTATTCACTTGAGGTACAGCATCCATGTAATTGATTCAAGTTTTCTGGTGGAAAATTGAATGCTCTTTCTGATGGTCTTTGCAGTTTCTGCATTCCAAATTTCAGAAATCAAACATCAAATAGCAAGACTGCTTGTGAATGAATACTTCTGGGCATCCCTCCATGCACTAAGATGTGTTTCAGTTTGGGAGTTTTGTCAAGGGCTGCAGTCTATAACTTGCCATAAGTAGCGGGATTATGGGAGGCTGTCCATGTCAGGGGAGGATGGAATGAAGCTCACCTGCAAGGAACACCTTAATGATGATATAGAGTCTTAACATTTCTGCAATTTGGTTTGCAGTTACAATCAGTTTCCTGAATTTTTACTAGTCTTGCACTTGTAGGAAAGAGCGAGGTATTGTATACAACACACTTGGAAGAATGTTCACAATGGATGTTAGCTAACAATTGTGAAGGTCCACTGATGAGTCATTAGATCTGAAGCATGTCTCAAGAGTATTATCTTAATGGATCAGTTGATCTGATGTTGGGGCTGCAGATGACATGCTATCCAGATAGTCTCACCCCATTAAAATAAGATGACCTGTGTTTTACTACGTTCTGCTTATGATTTTTCTAATGAGAATCTTGGCTTACTACTGCTACATCATGATGGTGAAATGCTTGCTCTATCTAATAATTGTGTGGCTTATGTTTTTCATATATCTAGAAACCAGGGTTAAGCTAAAGCTGTACAACTAGTATGTCCTGGCTATCCATATATGTGACCTTATCATGACTTGAAGGTATTGCCTCTCTAACTTGGGGGGCAGTAGTATATGACAGCAATGAGTCTCGGATTTAAGCTCTAGAGTCATCCTGTGAGCACTGTTTGGTATTTTTATATTTTGGGGGTAGATAAGGGGTGCAGTAACAGGATGTTGCAGGTGAGGGCAATATGCAGCTATCCATTGCCTTGCTTTAGCATTGGACATTATAAAGCTGAAAGATTTTGGAGCCTACAGTGCATGTTGCTTCAGAATACAATCTCTATTTGTGTAGCATTTTCCTTTGCTTGGACTGTGCCTTCTAAATGTATTAAAGATCTTTCCCCAGACTGAAAGGCAGTTTTCAAACTTATGAAGCAGTCTGAATTGAAAGCAAGTTAATAAGGTGGTGGAGATGGAAGAGGTAAGGTAGATATTACATTTCCGACTGTAGTCAGGGAATCCTAATCCATCACTCCACTAGCCTGGCATAAAGCTTCCTCATCTGTGAATGAAGAGGACACAGATGGGGGTATAGCAAACAGCTCCTTTTGTAACTTTAAGAACTATGTGTCCACTTTGGCATTAATGAATCATGAATGTGAATCATGGAAAATGTAATTATATTCTTAATACAAAGTTCTGAGCTCCTAGCAGACTTTAGTTGAAATTTTCAAAGGTGCAATTGCTTGACATCTGACTATATCATGAGTTTCACTCCCTCTTTATGTGCTTTGAATGGGTTAATTAAAACTTTCTAGCCATGACTGAATATACAATTTAATAGTGTATTACACGTGGCTATATTACTACTTCTCTCTTTCATGAAGTAAAGTATTTCTAAAGCATTTTGTTTAGGTAAGTATTTCAGAATGTTATAGCTTTATGTAAATTGCTGGCTAGGCAATACCAAGCAGTTTGAATACAGATGACATTACAACATTTATAACGGTATGTAAATAGACAAAGTAACTTGGTACCATAACTCATGATCTGAATTCTACAGTTCTTGTTATTCTATTGTTGGGCTATTCTAAGTAGGTTTAGTGAGGCTAAGGCTATGTAGTGCTGTAACTGAGTATGCAATTGTGATATAACATTTGAGCTGTTTGTGTTGTGTTGCTGAGGTTTTCTTGTCTGTGCATGGTTCCTTCCTGCAGCGAACTTATTTCTAGAATTCCTTTATAATTGCACTTGCATTGCATATTCTCCATTGGTGTTATGAAGCTTGCACCATACATAAACAGTGAGGCTTGTTTATCATATCCCTTCAGGGAGTCCTGAGATGTCAGAATGAAGACGCTTTAAGGTAGGATTGATTTTTGATTTCTATCACAACTGTTTCTATGAATGAATATGATGTGAGCAAGAATGGAACCAGTAGTGCAACTATGAAATTAGTTTGGGGTAGTTTGTAGCAGTTGTGCATTTAAATTTTATCTGAAACATGTTACATTTACATACTCCTAAATATTTTGCTGCATTTTGCTGCATATTAAATTTGCTCAATCAATGTCTTTGGGTGTGAGAAGACAATATTGTGATGCCTTTCTGAAGACAGAATTACAGATTTGTCAGTGTCGAAGCTGGAAGTTTGAGTCTATAACTTCCAAACTGAAGTTTTCTGCATCGTGTGTGTACAGTGCATTACAACTTCCAGATGCATTTCATATTGAGACTGCATTTCTATTGTTGCGTGAGATGGTTTTATTTACACTGATACATAGACAGTTTGAATCCTACAACTGTTTCTGCATTCAGCATACTAATGCAAGAACTATGTGTTCCAGATACATCACCACATTACTGGGCTATGGGACTAGGTAAAAAAACTTGCTATTGAGGTTTCTGTCACACTGATGTAATTTTAATAAGGTAACTGATCTAATTGACTTTGTAGCAGAGTTTATCTGCATTGTTTGTTTAATTTGAAATCTGCACATGTACCACTATAAAACAATTTTGCTGCATTTAGTTTGAGCCCAGAGCCATGAACTCCATACTGGTAAGTAAATGCATTGGGCTATACAGCTATCTCAAAACAGTGTCTGGTTAAAAAATATTTGGCTGCCAGCATTAAAACTTGAGTTGTACAGGGATGGACCAAATCCCTAACTAAAAACAAAAATGTGTTTTCAAGAAAATGCCCTAAGTTTAGATTTTGGGTACTGGCAAATACATTAATGGAATCTGACATTTCAGGCTACATAACTTAGCCAAACTTGATGTTCACCAGAAATAATATTTAACCATTGCTATAACTCTTTAACTGAAAATTTTATAAAACATTAATGTATCTCTGCTACTGCTGGTAGACCTATTGTAGCTTTACAAATGCATCCATTAGGGATGCTTTCAAGACTGTCCATTCCCTTAGGATTGAGAGAGGTTAAGAAAATGTTACTGTACTATATGCATATTGGACCTGGTAGATGAACAAGGCATACGTTTTCTGTTCTAAGGACACAATTGGTGGTAGAAGATGTCTTGCTAGAACTTGAGCAACTGTTTAAGGTCTGTGCTATCCAGGTACACAGTCTCTTATTTGAAGCTGTGCTGATTGTGGCTGGGCTGGGTTAATGCACCCAGGTCAAGCTTCTGGTGCTTGAGCTGCTTTGGGATGGAGCAAGTTTTGAGCATCTGCTATCCTGGTACACTCTTAACAGCATGTGTTAACTGCTGTGGTAACTTTGTATCAATGGGTGGGGCAATCCAGCATCATACGACAATGTTTTATTTTTAGACTTAGAATGGAGTGCCTAGGCAGCCTATTTTCTTCATATACATCACTGGTACATAAACTGAGTTGCAAAAACACTCTGGAGGTCTCCTGGTCATCTATGATTATGAACAGCTCCTTTTTCCCAACTACTGAATGTCTGTGGTGCTGTCATAGTGGATATTAAATAACAGAGTGGTCTCAACATCAGGCTTCTGTCATGCCACAATGCCATGAGATGTATTGTGGCTGGGTGTCCCACTTTTCTTGTATTCAATATCTCCACAGTATAAACATGATTTAGGATCTGGGACACCTTCCGTGTACTGTCAGTTTACTGATCTCCATTATCAGTTTGGCATATAGGCCTGGCTTCTCTCCTGTTCTCATCTGATACCATCTGAGAGACTTAAAAGCTGTTCATCCATATGGTCTGGCTGCTGTTACATCCAGCACAACATAGTCTCATAATGCAGCCTCCTTTTAGACTAATGCAAATGTCATTACACAGGATACCATCTAGTAATGATCTGAATGGAGATTAAGATCTGTTGAAAGTTGTTGTATATTTACTTTCCAAAGCTGATATTTGACAATTTCCCTTCACACTGTAGACTAACATACAGTGCCCCAGTGGTAACTTAGTTTGAGTGTATGTAAGCTCAGGTAAAGCTGCTGTCCACTTTCTACTTCACAACAAAGGTGTAACATCTTAAACCCATATGAGCCTTTTCAAAGGCTTTCTGTGAATAAATCTTTGCAGTGTAATCATACCCATGCTTAATAGCAGTTACATTTGTAAGTATTAAATATAGCACTAGAATGAATGTAGAAAAAGAACAGCTAGATATAGCATGCTTCCATCAATGTTTGTGTTTATTGCAATGCACAAAATCAGATTGCTTGAGGTATAGAAGACTATAAAGCTTAATTTCTGGGTAAATTTGTTAAGAGGCTTTGCTAACTAGTAGGTGCAATGGCTTCTAGAGGAGTTATGGCTAACCTTAGGCATGCTAGCTACTGATGGGAATACAGTCTCCTCGAATTTTCAAATGAAGGGTAACTTGGTTGACAGCTGCAGTCAGATGAGTCCTCAGAGTTTAAAGATGGTAAACATTTTGTGGCCATTAGTGTTGTTGGGAAGTGCAGGGCGGCCATGGTGGTGCAGCGGTTAGGGTTGCCGCCTCACAGCAAGAGGTTCTCTGGTTCGATTCTTGGCTTGGGTGCCTTCTGTGCGGAGTCTTCATGTCCTCCCTGTGGTCGCGTGGGTTTCCTCCAGGTGCTCCAGTTTCCTCCCACATCCCAAAGACATGCTGCAGGTGGATTGGATACTCTGAATTGGCCCTAGGTATGTGTGTGTGTGCCTTCTGTGGAAGGTTGGGTGCCGGGCTGACAACTTGACACTGTAAAACTCCACTGCCAATCATGAGCAGACAAGGTGATCAGCTGTGGTGACCCCTAACTGGGAAAAAGCTGAAAGAAGAAGAAGTGTTGTTGGGAAGTGCATCATATTCTTGTAAAGTGCTGTCAAACAGGTGGCCATTCCTGTAAAATACAATAAAATTTCTTGAATCTCTTCTCTTTTTTGCCTTTTAGTCAGTATCTGTATCCTAGCATTAATTGGTACACATTTCAGGTTAGTGAAATATCCAAGAGTTCTGTTTTGGAGTTCATATTTTCAAAGTAGTCTGTTCTGTAATTGTTTTGAAATGTGCGCCCTTCGATTTTGAAATGGACTGCAAAATGCATGTCTACAGAAGTTTGGAGTGAACTTTGAGTCCTGCTGAAAAATGTATCTAGCAGTTTAACCTCTTTTTGTATCCTTTCAAAATAAGATCAGTGGTACCAGACACCTGGTCGTATAAACATTGGCTCTAGATGATCATCACCCCATGTACAAATACTGTTGAGGTTCTTTAAACATTCCTGAATAAAAACCTTGAGTCCAGTGATATTTCATTATATATTTTCAGATAAGAATGACAGTGCTGTGTTCTCACTTTTTTAGAGGATACTGCCACACTCTGTTTGGACATGTAAATATCCAAGATTAGTCATTATTTCTTGTTTGCCTGTTAAGTGCCTTGTATCTTGAAATTTTCTTATACCGTTTATGAAATGACATTGTGTAATCTTTACAAAATAAAACAAATGGGTGTTCTCTTAACTTTGTAAAATAAGAGTGCCCGTTTAATGGCCATGTCATTATTTGTCATTCCAATGGAGTTGCCTTTTTGCTTCAAATCAGTAGGACAAAAGGCACAAATGCAGCTGGGGACTGTTTACAGTTTAGAATTTACTTTGTGTTTAATGGTTTGGTCACTGGTCAAAGAATTTGAAAGTGAGCTTGCATTAACGTTATTGCTTCTTGTGAAGACATAGCTTGTTTTGTTTGTCTTTCTGGCTTTTCCCAGTTAGGGGTCGCCACAGCGGAACTCTGGTCTGCTAATGACTGGCAGTAAATTTTCATGAGCGCTGAGTCACCAGCTTGACATTCAACCTTCAATGAAGGCATGTCCATTTACGCATGTCTTTCGAATGCCCACCCAACCGCGGGGAGGACATGCAGACTCCACACAGAAGGCACTCCCCGCACTCCAGCAGAGAATCGAACGGGAGAACCTCTTGCTGTGAGGCAACAACACTACCACTGCACCACCGTGGAAATAGGTGAAGACATAGCTTGTAATTTCCTCAAAACTTTTATGATCAGTAAAGGCTGCCAAACACCAAATGCTCAGCTTCAGAGGATACAATGAAGCCAATTTTTAAAGACTGAGGGAAGATGCATGTCTCTGTTTCTAGGCAAGATAAGAAGCATCTCACCATGGCTATGCCCATCAGTGTGTGTATTTTACTGTAGGGATGCAGTGAGAAAAGATATTTTGTACAAAGATGCCTCCCCAAAATGCATTGTAAGTCTAATTGTATGGTAGTAACGAGTGACCACAAAAAAGCATTTGAATGTTTAGCCATGACATTGTAATGACATGCTGCAGTCTTATTCTAGTTTGTCCCTTCCCTCCCTTCAAGAAGGTGCTTCATTTCTACTTTCAGAAAATACCTCTCAAATTCTTAGAAAAAAGCTGGACAAAGCTGAATTGAGGGTCAAAGTCCCAAAACTGAGGACAAATTTTAAATATTGCTCTTATAAACTTGATAAGAGTAATTTTTTATTTAACATACATTTTCTGAAGGGTATGAAGTCAAACTCATATCTGTCAGTATTTAGTGACTTCAGTTCAATCAATGATTTGGCAGAAAACCATACATTTTGAGGAACAGACAAAAATATGAAGCAAAAATCTGGACATTCTGTGAAAATTTGGGTAGTTCAGAAGTATATACTGTTATCATGAAATCTGAAATGGTTTCATACCCACCCATGCAAACACTGATAATTCATATTGTTACTGGGGAATATTTCTGTATGCTGAACTGCTTCTAGCCTGCCTCCATGACTTAGGATTTCCATACCGACATTTTCTACTGCTGGCATTACTGTACATCGTGTCTTGTTCTCCTTTTCTCATTGTTTCTCACCTTAATAGACCACCACAGGCCTTTTTTTTCATTTATTCATTTTTGTGCATTCTGCTTTTTTTGCATTTAGTATACTTGTAGACATTACATCTAATCTTGCAAAGTCAGTTTCAACCTTGTTGCTTTTTTATTGAAAAATGCATATTTTTGCACATTTTCCTTGCATAAAAGGTATTGAATGAATTGAATTTGTACTGAACCCTTCTATTATCTTTGTTCCATGAATCTGCTCCATTGACTGAAGACTTGTACCACCTTTAGTGTCTCGGTGCCATCTGATAATTCTTCTGCATTACAATGTTCCCTGGAATGGATTTTCCTACAGTCCTTCAGCAGAACCAGCTGCTCAGCAACAACTTCACTGTCTTCCCATGATTTACTATAGGTTAGGTTTTATACATCAGTTTAGTTTTCATGGCCACTATCTAAGCACTTTTATATGTCCATTCCAGCACTTTTACAGGTATGAAAAAAAAATTTGTGAAGTAATTCATTTTCACAATGGAGGGATATTAATGAGGTAGAGTAGACACAGTGGCAGGAACTTAGTATGAAACATAGGTTCTAAGCTAGCCTCAGATAAGTCATAAAGTGACACTCTGGAAATTTATGTAGCTAAATATGTAACTCTATGCCATTCTTAATACATTAAATGAATACTCAATTCAAACTAAATCCTACCCAAGCAACTCTTGGCTATACTTGCAGTTAGGACCACCAGACTAAATTGGCTATGCCTGCATTTAGCACCACCAATCTAAATTGACACCATAAAAACTTCTCCCATCAGGCAAATTCCTCTGACTAACTGGCTTTTCTATTACTCAACTCCTCTATATACTAAACATCTTTCCTTAACTATTCATGCTTTTAACATTCAACTTTACAAATTTTGAGTTTCTCTCTACACACACACACACCTTTTTTTTCAAGTAAACTGCCCCTAATTATCTCCAGTGTTTCTCACAAATATATATCCAATGCTTGTTTGTAACAGCTATGTACTCTAGCACATCTGTATGTAACCACTGTTCCTCTTATTTCCTCCTAACCTAACAAGTATTAATTCATTGTTTTCAATGCTATCTAGCTCAGACTTTTACTTCATCCTCTGTTTCTCAGTGCTTTCAGGATGCTTAGCTTAATACTGTGACTACCAGTTACATTCATGTAATTGTCAACTACCTTTATATTTTGTATTTCCGAAATGTTTATTGTTTGTCAAACCTTTATAACATGTACTGAGCACATGTACAGTTTTAAGTTTGTATGCTTTGTATGCTTTGGTGCTGTTCTGCGCCAAAAATCAGAAGACGCTGAGAAAGAGATAGAAGGGAAGATAGTGGAGCAGGTAAACAGCTTCAAGTATCTGGGAGGGTAGTTGAGGAGAAGGGTAGCCTGAATGAAGAGGTCAAAGCTAGAATCAGAGGGGCTGCAGCCAACTGGCACAGAGTATCAGGTGTAGTCTATGACAGAAGAATGCTAAAGAAGCTGAAAAGTAAGGTGTACAAGACAGTGGTGTGACCAGTACTACTGTATGGTACAGAAACCTGGGCAGTAAAGGCATAACAGTTGAAGAAGCTAGAGGCGATGGAAATGAAGCGCCTGAGAAAAGTCATAGGGTGCACACTGTGGGACAGGCGAAAAAATGAGGACATAATAGCAGAAGCCAAAGTTGCTCCAATTGCAGAAAAGATCAAAGAGAACAGATTACGTTGGCTTGGACACATGTAGAAAAGCAGAAGACAATCTGGTGAGGAAGATTTGGGACAGGCAGGAAGAAGGTAAGAGGAAGCGAGGACATCCAGCAAAGAGGTGGATGGATTCTTTGAAAGAAGATCTGCGACAGTCAGTCATGAGTGTTTAAGAAGGCAGGAGTGTGGCACTGAATCGAGAGAGTTGGCGATAGTTAACATGATACTCCGACCCCATGTAGAAAAAATAAATGGGAAGAAGGGGCTGATGATGATGATGCTTTGGTGCTGTTCTCTTCAGGCCTCTGATGAAAAGTGGCTTCAGCTCAGGTGGACTTTGCTGTATAGGACATAACTGTTTACTAGAAGAGGAAACTCTTTTGGTAACCCAACAAGCTAAGTAAAGGATATTAAAAGGAGGGTCAGGAAGGCATAGCCACCTTGAAAATGAAGGCCATTCTAGACTGTACTATAGAAATTGTTCATCTGATTTTAGAGTACTCAATCTTGTCCAAATGCTGGATTTCTGCTGCACTGGAATGGTAATCTTGTTCTGGTAGCCTTGCCATTGTCAACACCAAGCTCTCACTCATGTCACAGTCCCATGGATGTTTTTGGCCTGGATTCCACAACTTTTCTGCAGGATCTTTAATGTACAAACATGGTAGTGTTAGCTTGAAGTTAGGCTCTGAGGAACACCTGCAGTAGGCCTATCATCGATTATCATCTTAACTGTGAGTTTGACTTCTAGACATGGTTTCTTTTCTGCTCTTGTTTTAAGATTAACTTTGAGGGATTTGTAGTGAGCATCAGCAAGCTTGACTTTCAGATTCCCAGATGGAGTCCATGTCTTTTGTCCACATTTAATCTTCCTTTCATCCTTAATTCAAACACAGCCTTCTTTCCGACTAAACATTGATCATAATACCACTTTGGCCTAGATTCATAAGATCCATATTTGCTTTATATTCCATTTAGACTACCTGGTACAGCTGACATTTCAGAGAATTTCCCTTCAATGAATCAATATATGCAGCAGTAGAAAATTATGCATTAGTACTGGTCATTTACACAGCTGTTGCGAGTATTCATCCAAATGGTGGCATTGGCATTTCTAAAGTACACCAAGCTTCTAATAGTTTGAGCCTCGTTGAGAGCTTGTCTGAAGATTTTATGTATATATCCTCACATGATCACACCTACACCTCATGGCAGTTAAATTTAGCAGCCTTTTATCTTTGTGGTAGGTTGAGCGCTAGAAGGAAAGTAGATCAGGGGTGGCCAGCCGTATTGATGATGTGTGTAACAGAAAATATGAACTCTAACCTTCAGTCTGCTTTACCTCTTCTGTTACCCATACCTTAAAGTCAATTTCCAAGTAGACCTGATGAGTTTACAGCCAGTGGGTGCAAATGTTTCTAAAGAAAATAGTATTATCGGGCTTCTAGACAAATTAAGCTATGGTAGTAAAGTGGCTAATCCTTGGTAGGTAGGCATGTTAATTACTGTAGAGTATGGGAGTTTGGTAGGTACTGTTGTCAACAGCTGTCAAATAACTGGTGAAAACTTGGTTTACACCTCTGCTCAGCTACATTCAAACAAGAATACTCTGTGGGATTTTAATATTAAATGAAAACTTTAAATCCTATTTTATAGCCTTCAACCTTTCCTTTTAGGGAAAGTTTATTATACTGTTCCAAGCAGAATATTGAATGGAGTTTAAACACGTAAGGATTCTTGCACAATTCAATAAAAAATGTCTTGTCTTGCCAAGCAGATTATTGAATGGAGTTTAAACACGTAAGGATTCTTGCACAGTTCAATAAAAATGTCTTGTCTTGTCAAGCAGAATATTGAATGGAGTTTAAACATATAAAGATTCTTGCACAATTCAATAAAAATGTCTTGTCTTGTGGTCTTTGAATCAGTGTATTTCACTAAATGAGTGAATAAGTCGAATATCCAAAAATACTTTTGATTCTTTAATTCTGTGTTTTGTGATAGTCTTGTGTACCTATTTTAAAATGCTCCGAATGTGCCCTTCCATTTAAAATACTCTGCATTGATCAAGATAAGTTTGGAGGGAACATCCTTCTAGTCCTGTTATCAGATTTAGTTAACAGTTTTGCATACTTTTTCAACCCATTACGAAGCCTCATTTTGTACCATTCCAACATAAGCTCAGTGGTTTACTGTCTGGGCTTGTGCTCTGTAGTAACTTTTTGAATAAAAATCCAAAGAATCCAGTATTTCATTACTTTTCTATTTTTCACCTAAATTGCAAGTTTGTGGCCGTCTTGTTAGAACTTGTGTTCTTAAACTACAAAGCAAGAAGTTATAATTCCTTGAGGTTTACC
>NC_056742.1:99072314-99087314 GCF_019279795.1 Protopterus annectens
ATACTTAACCATTGTTAAAGGCAGTTATCATGTCTTTGTATCTAGGCATCACTCTTGGTGAAGGCAAGATGCTACTCAAGACCATTTCCTCCTTCCTCTCACATGTGCAGAAGTTCCATCCTGTTTTTTTGCATGTTCTTCTGGGTGCAACACCTTGGGTCATTCACTCTCACTAGTTCATAGTTGTACTTCTCTGGTTTAATGGACCTTAGGCATTTGTGACATCACAGATCCTGACACTGGGCAAGCAGTTTAGTCACCCTCTTCTTGTCCAGAATGATGAGTGTGAAGTATATGCCTAACTAGATTCCTCTAGAACTAAGCTATATTTCCATCTGTAGCAGCTGACTTGTGGACCTAGGCCTGTATTCCTGGTGACACTTGAGTTAAGTGTATGGAGTTGCAGTATGAGTAAGTGAAGTTGCAGGTGGTGTCTGCTGTGCTAAAGGCTATTTTTTAGTGTTCTAGGAAAGTCTGGTAAGTTCTTTAAAGCCTCCACATAAGTTAATAATTTTTGTGATTTGTTGATGTATGATGTTTACTGACGGAAGGCTAATGCAAGATGTTTGCTTCCTTATTTCTTATAGTATAAGCTGTGAGAGACGTAAATACCAATTGATAGAAGCAATGCAAATAAGTATAATGCATTTTCTACACTGCCACAGCTGAGGTGAGAACAGACTGCTGTTCCATGTTGCCAGAGAGTGGAAAGGGCTACTTTTAGTATCCAGAGGTTGGAGGAGGAAGACTACTGTAGAAGACTCTAAAGATTTGTGGTTGAAATGTTTAGGGTGATATTCTGAAGTTATGTTAGATGGTGGCTAATTGGGTGATCCTCTGAAGTTAGGTTAGATGGTGGCTAATCTAGCAGTACTTTGTGGAAAGCGAATTAGGTTTGTCGAGAATAATAGTGGAAATTTACCTATTTGCTGCTACCTGGCTACTAGTGCTAGTGACAGTGCAACTACACTTTGCTAGGAATAGCTATCCCTTTGCTACTTCTCTTGGATGCAAAACAGTAGTGATAATCCTGAACGTGGGTGGGCTCTAATCTGAAGTCTCAGCCCAAATGTTGTATTAATCTGTAGGCTTCTCCTGGCAGAGGCCTTGGGTAGTTCATGCAGCAGCTCAGTGCAAGAGCTAGGCTGCCTAATTTAGAAATCTGCCCAGTCAAGGAAGCCCCATATGCATTGCCCAGTTAGAGGCTGACAGGATCCATGTTTCTCTAACAAGGAGCAAAACTGTAATCTTTGACCATAAAATGGGTACACAGACTATAGACTTCACACTCAGCCACCTAAATTTGCATATTTCATATGACTGCTGGGGATGTGTCTTTCGGCTTTTCTGGGTTAGGGGTCGCCACAGTGGAACTCCGGTCCACTAATGATTGGCAGTTGATATTTATGTGCCGAGTTGCCAGCCCTGATGCACAACCTTCAACGAAGGTACGTCCATTCACGTATGTCTCCACGCAGAAGACGCTCTAGCTGAGAATCGAACTGGACAGCATCTTACTGTGAGGTGACAACGCTACCGCAGCACCACCACTGCTGGGGATATACTACTAAATTGCCTCTAGCCATTCTCTATTCTTGAAGATGGTGTCTGGAACTAACATTTCCCCTGGCAGCATTGCTATGTGTCCTGTGTCTCATTCTCCTTTCTCCTTTATTGTATTCACCTTCATCAAGGTGATCAGATGTTTTCATTTACTGTTGCATCCTCTCTCCTCCCTTTTCTTGGCTGATTTTCCATTTTGCACTTGGGCTTTGAAAATTAGATGTATAATCTACAAAATGCATTTCCAGCCTGTTGCATATATTTTTTAAAAATGCATATATTTACGTTTCCTTGAGTAATGTGATGCCTTTTCAGAGGCACTGAATGGACTAACTCTTGTACGGACCCCTTTTGCTCTTTCACGTGTGCTCCATTTACTGTTTAATTGTTAGCAATTTGACTATGTGAAGCAGTGCCATCTAACAAAATCTTTCTTTTACCAGTGCATGTTTACGTAGATCTGACCCGTTGGCTCCCGCCCTTGAAGGCAAACAAACCAAAGCTGCTCCTAAAGAAACTTTGCTGTCCTCCTATGAGGAGGCACATTTTTATTGCATATCTTGTAGTTTACATAGCCCACACCTGTGTAGAGACTGAAATCCATTTACTTATTCACAGCACTTTGATGTGTATGAAAAAATACAAAGTGCTTAAATTTCACAACTGGGTCTAGGGGGTGATGCTCATGTAAGATAGACATAGTGGGAGTCTGAAAATGTGTAAGAATTTTAAATCTTGGAACTGGGCCAACATGTACTGTTGGTGGGAACTTAGACTTTGAAAGTGCTGTGATGAAGCAGGAACTGGTCGCTAGTCATATCCCATACAGGCGATATTTTTGGATGACTCTGCAAACTGGAGGATATTAAAAGGACGTTCAGTAAAGTGTAGAACTGCCTTTACTTTCAGAGACCAGACTGCATTGCTACAATTTCAGTAAATTGTCAGCAGAAGCCATGGTACTGGATGTTAAATTCCAAAAAACAATGAAAGCAGTTTAATGAACAAATTCAATGTACAGGGATGGGGAAAATATAGTTTCTAGCAAAAATGTTCAAGTAACTGTTTGCATCTAGAGGGAAGGACCCAGGTGATTGTGGTCTTACCGATTTAATAATGTGTACTCTTGGGATGCAGAGTCCAGACATTGAGTTTTTGTTCAAAATGGGTGATTAGATAAGAGATCTATTTTAACTTGGGCCACTGCAGTCTAAACTATAATACTCTCCTAGGAGAGAAAGAAATAAGACAGTTGGTGAACTCAAGTCTGAAGCTGGCATCTAAGATCAGCCAGTGCATTTGTACCACTGCAAGCAGACTTGCATGGCTGGTTTTGTTACAAGATTAGAATTGTGGGCTATTGGCTCGAGGATCTTGGCCTGGTCTGAGTGGTATGTGTAGGCATTTGAAATGCCTGTTTTGAAAGCATGCACTGGGATGGTTTAACAGGGTAGTATGCCTTAGTGAATGACTACTGCAGTGACTAGGCTGGTATATATTTCTTTTCAGTCTTATCTGACTCTGGAAGGATGAGGGTGAAATTAAATGAATGAATACTGGCACCTATAATTGTGTCCCTTGTTCTAAGTATAGTGGTCAGTGTGCCTTGTAAACACTTTTAACTAGACAGGAAAATGGGGAATGAGTGAAAGTGGAATATTTTGGTAGGGGGCAACATACATCTTGTTAAACACCTGTACTGGCATCCCATATGGCTGAATGACAAAGGGGCAGCTTGATTAGAAAATCCTAGTTAAATCACTATCCTGGCCATTTCTAATATGTCAGGGTTTAAATTCTATCTCATTGCTATAGTGTGCATATGTGGTAAACCTGATTCCACCCTTGCTATTAATCATTTCATCACAAACATTGTTATGGATGTATTTCAATTGCAACAATTCTAGCATATTGCACCAAACTATTCCACAAATATATGCTGTGGAATAAGCAATTGTATGAAACATCTTTACTATCACTCCTTTTAGAGCATCTTCATCATAAACCTGTCAGAGGCATTTCAAAATTCAAAGTACAAAACCACAGCATGTCATGCAGAACATTTCCAAGTGTATGCCTTATACCCTTGGTATCAGTTAATGCCAAGCTGATTCATCCTAAACATAGCAGCAAAAAAACTAGGACATATTTCAATGAAATGCTTTCCATACAGATGAAAAGTAAAATTCACAAAATGTATTAGCTTTTTCTAAACTACTATGCAAGAATCATTCTCCCTTACCATCTGCCTGCCAGCTTATTAACTGATTCTGAATGTAGAATGTCGACTTCTGAGTAAAGTATTCAATCAGAATAACTGGAAATAATGTTAGTAATCTGCTGATCTTTGTATATGCAGTGCTGCAATTTATTTTCCTGCTTGCCCTTATTTTTGGTCAGTTTTGTAATAAAAAAAAACTTTGCAAACTTAACCACTGCCCCCCCCTCCAAATTTCTTTTCCTATTGTGATGTTATCCTAGGGGAACATGTGCTGTGTCCATAGATTTTAATGGGGCACCTTTGCACATGTGCGGTAGTGTGCCCATTAAAGTCTATGGAAGCAACACTCTTCACTTCTGTCACCTCTGATGAAGAACGGGTAACTTGTTCAGTTATGTCCGAGTATGGGAACTGCTTTTTTTAAAGAATTTTTTTAGGTGAAGCCAAAAGCATTCCCTGAGGGGGCGGTGGAGTACTGTTTAGCAGTTTATGCACCACATTTTGTGGTGCAAAGGTAAGTGTACAGACATCACCAAATTGCTGTATCATGCATTCTACTGCCCAGTATTATTCAGCAACATTCCATGCATTTGAAATGAAACTGTTAGAATAAAATGGAGGGGAAAGGATTAAAGATAATATGTAAAGCTTTTTTGCCATAATTATGCTGTCATCATGTAAAGTGGGTTTTCTGATTGCACAATAGCTTTACTTTAGTTATTGCATAGTAAATTGTTTATTTACTGTAGCCTGAGCAGCTGTCCAGTGACTCTATTTACGTCCTGATTCCATGTCATGTGACAGACCCTGATTACGTAATAGGTTCATAGATTACTAGGCTAACTGCTCAAGAGCCCTTACAAGCCTAACCAGTTTTACCTAGAGTTTTTCTAATTTTCTTTGCCTATGGGAAAGATAACAAGGGTCAGCCAGTGGGGGTTTTGAAAATTCTTAGACTGCCTCTGTCCATAAGAGACATGGGCAACACCCTAGGAGTGAATTTGTGATTACCCATCCATTGGTACAGATTGTGCTTTAAGATGGTCAGGGAAGAACTTTGCTTCACACGTGTAGAAAGTCTACTCCAGAGGGGGAAAATCTGTCTGGGACACATCTGTCTCTCCAGCACAGTTTATTCATGTCAGAGATCAAGTTTATACCTTTGGCATGGGTAACCCTTGTGCAATTAGTTATGCAAATATGCAACATTTGCATCAAGGCTGGGTCAGAGACTGCCTTGCCAGACAGGTAGGAAACTGAATACAGTGAATGGACTTTTAATCAGTCCGAATATGACATGTTGGTTATACCCTGTATTTTTTCCTGAGAAACCTCAGGATGCTCCATCTGTTGCAGGTGCCTATGGAGGTATATGCTAAAGGGTGCATTGTACTCAATTATTGGCCTGAGAGCACAGTACAATGGTAATATGACATCCTTGAATCTGGATTATATGACTTTATAAGCTGAGTTGCATAGAAGGATTTCCTCATCACTGTAGACACAAGGTGGTCTAAGTTCAGATTACTTTCTGAGTGCCCAGATGTCTCACCACTGGTTCCATTCTTAGGCAGTGCTAGCAATGTTTTAATTTGCAGGGGTATTTGATTTCTCAAATGGTATTGTTATGCACTTCGCATTTAGTTTGAATCCATGGCTCTAACAGCAATCATTGGTCTGTGTCAGACCTTTCTGCCATTCTGTAGGGTATCAACATTGGTGATTGTCCCCAACTTGCAGTCATCAGCAAACCTGGTCTGCCAAAAGCCATCTCCATTTGCCTTGACACCTGAGAAGTATATCTCAAACAGAAGGGAGCCTCCACTGAGCCCTGTGGTAATCCACTGGTGATTGACTTCTTGCTGGATGTGGACTGCCTCACTCTAACATGTATCAATGAGCCATTTACTATCCATCTGATGACAGCGGGTTATGCTTAATTTTGAGTTTACAATTCTCAGGGGGGGGGGGGTATTGTGTCAAATGCTTTAGCCAGGTCAATGTAGGTAGTATGCACTGTCTTACCCTCATCCATGGCCTTGCCATCCTTCTCAAAAAAGTCCACAGGATTGAGCAGGCAGGACTTGCCCTTGATGAAGCTGAATTGGCTTGGGTCTAGAGTCTGGAGATTTCCTATGTCATGGGGTTGGTAGTTCCTTGATCAGTTGTTGGTCCTCCCTTGTGCAGAGGGATGACTGTTTTCTTCCACTCTGCTGGGTTAAAGCCTGTCTGGAGACTGTGGTTAGAGATCCGAGTGAATCAGCTAGGTAATTTTTCAAGCTATTTAATAGGCACACTTTGATTCCATTAGGGCCCATTGACGCTGTGTTTCTATCTTGAGTGCAGTGACAATCTGTTTTGTAATAACAGGCAAAGGGATGGTAGGGGTGTTTCATGAGTGACTAGAGGTGATGAGGGAGTGAAATCTTGGTCAGAAGGTTTGCTATTTATTGACGAGTATAGGCAGTGCCAGCTGAGCACATTGAGGGTTTCCCTTAAAACTTTGGGCATAACTGGAAAAACACGTTGTTATCCTTTGCTTGGAAAGTTATTTTAGTCTCTTATTTAGCTTCTGAAGACTTGAATAGTTCCTGATTTGCCTGTTGAAACTAAGCGTTGTGCACCCTGCCACTTCTAAACAGGAATTTCTTTTATATAATCTATATATGCCAAGGGTCCACCAGGGTGGCTTGTTCTGGCTAGACCTGGGTTTAATTTGGTCAAGTACTGCCATTTGTATGCAGTTTAAGTAGTTGTAAAGGGCATCTGTATACTTCTGCATAGGCCTCTGTTTCAGGGTTAGGGGAGCTTTAAAAATTACCTATGCTATCACTTAATAGCTTGAAAAATGTTTTTAGGGTTACATTTATTTTAAAGGGGACCTATTTATGAACTGAAGGCATTATGCTGGGGGCAGGGGTGCAACACTCCCCCATGTTTGAGAGTACTATGCCAAGGATATTTGAATCATCTTCACAAACAATGGAACCAACAAATAAGCGACAAGCTGGATACAGATAACCACAGAAGCAGCTAGGAGACTCAAAGGTTTATTGTTTAAGCGCTTTCATCAGAATGTATCACAGACTTCTTCAGAAATACTTAAGTAGAATATCACTGTTTAAATATCCCTCACACACGTAAACACATGACCAAGTTAACCAATCAAAATTTGAAGCATAATGTCAGTGATACATACTATGCAAAGTTTAAAAACTATTCAAATAATCACGCAATAGAAACCATATATGCTATATAGAATAAGAATGCAATTTCAAAACACTGGAAATAGACACATTCTCATTTAGGCCAGGATAGTTATAGGCATTTAGCCTATCTGCCACTTAAGTTCCCTTAATTCAATGAGGTCATTCCATGGGCCCCCTCTTGTATTTTTTCTAACTATATCCAAACCAAGAAAACCAAAACAGCATTCAGGGTGGTCTAACATATGCTTGGCGAGGGCGTTTTTAAGATTCCCTTTCTTAATATCGAAGACATGTTCATATATTCTTTCTCTAAATTTTCTTTAGGTTTTCCCAACATAAAAACAGAGACAATGAGAACATTGAACCAAATAAATAATTCCCACAGCGTAACAGTTACAAAAAAACTTGGTGTGAATATGCATTTTGTTCACAATAATTATGTCCTGTACCTTAATAAAAGGACATTGTCTACACATTCCACATTTATGTGTCCCAAACTTCCTACTAGTGGGAAACATGTGATCATCCTTATTAGATTCCAATAAATTCTTAAGAAATCTCCCTCTGCTAAACACAATCCTAGGAGTAGTTACAACTGTATCCAAGTAACCATCAAAACAAGAAAAAATATTCCAGTTCTTTCTCAGAATGTTACATAGGCATGGGTAAATTCATCACAACTGTTGCCACCAGGAGATGAAAAGCCCACCCTCTCATCATTATTACTTGATAGTAAGGGGGCATATTGACCAACAGCTCTTTTATGTTCAACTTCGGTGTATATACCCTGTATTATGTCGGGGGGGTAACCCCTGGAAATTAACATATCAATATGTTTACCTGCTTCTGTTTTAAAGGTCTCATCATCTGTCACTATCCTGGTAAGTCGAACCAGTTGACCCTTTATTATCCCCCTCTTCTGATGCTCTGGGTGGCAACTATCATAATGCAGGAAACTATTAGAAAAAGTGGGCTTTCAATAAATATTGCTAACCAATCTCTGGTTTTACTTGTCTTTAGAAATCTCTACATTTCAAAAAATAGTAGCCAGCACACCAGGGTGAGATAAACCAACGTACTCTTTAATGGAGTAGAAGCAAGACAAACTGGTTTTGGCTGTTAAACCAAAGCCTTCTTCAGTATCAAGTAAAATAATCACCAATACCACAAATAAATATTAGCCACAATTAGTAACCAGGCATCCCATATGTTGATCATAATAATTCATTAAGTCCAGGTGGGAATAATCCCTCCAGTCTAACAATCCACTTATGTTCTTTATTGTCCAATATAGTGTGCCAACCAATAGGGTTATTCTTTTGCCTGAAATGATAGTGAATCTATAAGCAGCAGATGAATGTGTTACACAATGTTTGTATAGGGCATTTATAATCCTTTTGTGTTTAATGTCACTTAAATGCTGGCTGACCCAAAATTTAAATGACTTTGAGGTTTGACCCACATAAAAGGGCCCGCAAAACACGTGGCAAGATATATCACCCAATCCGAGGAACAGTTGGCAAAAAAGGTGATGTCATAAACTCTACTTGTGTTCTGAGTACTGAAACTCTTAATCTTATTAATTCTATTGCAGTGAACACAGTGACCACATGGAAGACATCCAGTGATGGCCTCCCTGTCAGTGTAAGCTGTATTGAATCCCTAACCTTATTCAACCTCTGTTTGTAATGATTTAAATGTGCCCCCACTGTGTTTCCTCTTCTGACACCAAAATGGCATCTATTCTGAATGACCCGCCCAATTTGAGTTCAGACATTAATATGTTCCAATTCTGATGAATAACCTGGCAAAACATATCAGTGTTTCGATCATATGTGGTAATAAACCTGGGTTGAGAAAAATTAATGTTAGGTTTGTCCTGATATGTCATAAGATCAGACCTATCTTTACATGATACCTGATAACAAGCCATGGTGATAACCCCTGGCTTATAACCTCTGCGTTTAAATCTTCGACCGCATCCTGCCTGGAGTTCTCATATTGTTGGGCATTGGAACAAATCCTTTTGAGTCTGATAAATTGTGACTTGGGAATGTTATGGGTGACGTGGTGGATGAAACCTGCTGGCATGTAATATGGAGTTGTATTGAGGGAACTTGTGAAAAACTTGGGTGTTAAATGTACCATCAACATTCTTAGTCACTAAAACATCTAAGAAAGTTATCTGATGTTGATCATGGTGGCAAGTAAATTGTAAACCCCATTTATTATCTTTGATGTATTGAACAAATTCCTCAAGATATTCTGCGTCTCCCCTCCATATAAGCCAGCAGTCATCTAAATAGCGATGCCAAATATCAAGTTCAGGTATGTAAATATTATGTAGGGCATCATAAATCAATTGCTCCATAACATACCCCATGAATAAATCTGCGTATATAGGGGCAAATGATGCCCCCATGGCGGTTCCACATGTTTGCCAAAAACATTCCTCTTGATAGTAAAAGATGTTCATAGTAAGAGCTTTTTCTGTAAGCTCAATCAAAAAGGTATTGAACCCAGGAGGATATAGCTCAGAGATCTGTAACCAATATTCCACAGCCAAAAGACCGGCCCAATGTGGAATATTGGTATAAAGGGCGGTTACATGCAAAGTACATAGAAGCCATTCTGGTTCAGTTTGGGCATCAGAAAGAATCTGTTAAAATTCTGTTGTATCTTTTATTCTTTATCGAACATGATTCAACAAAGGTTTCAAATACTTTGTAAGAAAAACAGATATGGGTTCTGTTAGGGATCCTCTCCCTGAAATGATTGGTCTGCCAGGTGGATCAATTAATTATTTGTGAATCTTTGGTAACAAATAAAGATATTGTCTGCTGGGGTCATGTACAATCAGTTGTTCAGTGGTGGCATTGGAAATAATGCCTTCCTCCACCGCTAATTTGATAAAAGCATCAATTTGTTCTTTGAAAAAAAAATGTGGGGTCGAGTGGCATAGGCATATAATATCGTCGATCCCCTAGTTGTCTCTGGGCTTCTAAATTATATTTATCAGAATCCATTACCACCACTGAACCACCCTTATCAGCAGACATCACCACAATGTTGGTATTATTCTTCAGATCCTGTAGGGCTTGACATTCATCATTAGAAAGATTATTAAGTTTGAGATCCCCTTACCATATTGATCATGTAGATCTTTGAGAACCTGATTGATGAACATTTGTACTGTAGGGTTCATTGGTGGCATAAAAGCCGATTTCCTAAATCTGAATGCATCATCCGGCATCTTATTCAAGTCATCCTGAAAAAATAACTTTAGGTTTAATAACCATGCAAAGGAATAGACATCATTAACAAAATCTTCCTCTTGTACAAAAAATGCGGGAACAAGATTCAACCCTTTATTGAGCAATCCAATCTGACTGTTGGTCAGAATCTGTGAGGATATATTCAATACATTCTGATCAATCACTTCTTGCTCATCATGTGTAACAATGTTTCCATATTCGGAATATCTATACCGCTTTTTATGGTTCCTCCCTGTCCTTCATGTTCTAACCCTAAAGGGACATCATTACTGGTCCGTTTGCGTGTTGGTGAGACCTGTGTGTGTGCTGTTTCAGTATCCGTGAAGGAAGAAGAATCCTCCCCAGATGTACCCCCAAAGAAAGAGGTGGATTTTCTTAAAATAGATCTTGGCCATTTTCTTTTCCCAGATTTGGGCATAGAATTTGCAAATTTAACATTTTTATATGGACCAAAGGGCTTGCCCCTCTCGTAATCACCTTGATCCCTTATGAATTTATTAACTTTCCTTTCCTTCAACTGTCATTCCAGAGCTAATAAATCTTGACCAAGTTGTTGAAGACATGTATAATAAATAATCTGCCCCTCAAATTGTTTGGTCTGTTCACTGAGTGAGGTAATCTCATTCAACCCCTGGTCAATACATCTGTCATGATAAGAAACCAGGGCTTCCACAAAGCTCATAGAGGCTTGCTGTTGTACCCTGGTTCAATGTTTTTCCATTTCCTGATCTATCATATGTACCAAGGGCTGTGTCCTTACTCGTAAACCCCCTAGGACTAATATTTTTAGTCATATAGGCTTTAAAAAGCCTTAAATGCCAAACATTAGATCATAAGGACTTCATACTTTTATAAAGTTTAGAAAATATGTCCTTACAATCAGGTGTATGTGTGGTTCGATCTGAAATATTAGAAATACTGTTATTGGTATTTACCCCAAAAATCCCTAGGTCATTGCGATCAGAGGATAAACCATGTAACAGCTGATTTAAATCCATTTTAATATAAATATCAAAAGGGCAAAATTATTTTTAAATATAGAAAAAATATATGTATGTAGGACCAAAACACTGAAATTGTTATTAGGTATCCAAAGATACTTAAATAGGTTGGGTATATGTTGAACAGTATCTGAATCAATAGTAATAAAAATAAAATATGAGGAGTATATATAGAAAATATATGTAAAAGGGCTACCAGGCCATGCTATTATTGTGCTCTTTGGTCTGTGAGATAATCCCTTAATGGATACACAACAAAATTTATGATATATATATTGTTTTTTGTAAGGCTACACACATCAGTAAGGGCTGTTATTGGATTCCTGACAGACTAAGGTCTATATTTATTTTATCACATGATCAGGAGCTGCAGCATTACTGATTTTGGTGTGATGGAAGTATTTTTTCATTATTGGAATGTCTATATTGTGCTCCTATCAAAATATTATCAGCACAATCTTTTACAAGAAATAACTGTTTCAGAAGTCTAGGGGAAATATTCACTTGTTCTTTCATTTCCTAGAAGTTGCATTACAATTCTAAAGTGGTGATGTTTAATGTATACACAAAATGATGAATTGGGAGATCAACAAAACAAAAAGCTTGAGCTGCAAGCAGGGAAAGCTCAAGTAAGTGAATATTTTAATTAACTTTTTTTTTTCATTATTATGAGGGCTGCATGCAACTTTAAGGAGCCATTGGGGAGAAGAAAAGTCAGTGTAGCCATCCGTAGTGAGCAGGAAAAATTGCAATCAAATAACAAAAATGGCATTTCATTCCTGTGAATGTAATAGTCTCACTCCATGTCTGAGCTACAACCAAACACTTTTTCTAAACCACATTCCCTGCTTTAACTATTAGGTTCAGAGTGCTAACAATAACTAAATAGAAATAATTTTTAAATGAAGCTACATGCCCAAAATACTGAACTGGGTCAATGCAGCCCACATGAAAATAAATACATCAATAACAATATAGGCTAGCCCATCCCAGAGCAGTGTACAGGAGAATAAGGAAACCTACGGATGGACAGATTATTAGCTCATTTATAAAAACTGTTACCCCCCCCCAAAAAAAACTGTTATAAAAGATAATTGTGCATGCATTTATATACTACATGTATTTTTATACGTGAAATAACCAGCCCAGCAGTAGTAACAGTATGAAGCATCAATAAAATCGAACTGTGAGCATTTAATATTAGCGTATATATTATGAAAGTTTAAAATAAACAAGCATAATAATGAAGGAGGGAAGGAAATATATCGTATGCAACTGGATTACCTTGTTGCAAAAAGCAAGTTCAAGAGATTGAACTGAATTTAATTTGCCAATGGCCTTCTAACAAAAGTACAAAATACAATGAATATGCAACAGAAAATAATGTTTTCAAGTCTGAGTAATTTTATTAGTTTTCCATTTTTTGGCCTTTTTAAAAGAACTGCATCTTCTAAGGACTCAAGATGTTTTGTCCCACAGAGTGGAGTATTTTAATTTTAGCAGGAAAAAATAAATGTATTTTGAAGCCATATGCCTTCAATTCCTTTGTCAATGAATGCATGCTTTCCATTTTGCAACAGCTTCTGTTGAGTAATCATCAAACCTGATTATATTGATAACTGTTTTAATAGGAGAACTTGCCCAAAATGATTTTAAAAACTAAATCTTTATCCTGTTAGGACATAAACATAAACCTGATGGTTATTAATCTGGGAGAAGCAGACTTAGATTAAAGAAATGTCAAGGACCTGTGAGCCTTTCTGATTCTGCAGGAAAAGCCTCAGGTAAGTTTAAAACTCGTGGTACCCAAGAAGTTAGAATGTTTACCAGGTTTACTCCTTCATGCTTTTCAGCATCCCATAAATTCTAAAATTGTTTCTTTTTGGATCTATTTTAACAATCATCAATTTTTTTTCAAGAAACATTATATTTTAAAAAAAGTTTTTTTTCTACTTCTAAAAGTCTGCCTTCCATGTCATTCATAGCTTCTTCTAGTTTTTAAATCTATTACTTTTTTTTTGGCAATGTCATTGATTAACGCTATTTGCTTTCTGCAATCTTCCTTGAATGAGTCATTTTTTATCGTCTGCCCATTCTGAAAGACAGATCTTGCATATCAGTAAGTAGAGATTGTAACTCCTTAACTATTATGTTTTGAGAGGTGTTTTTGTATAATTCATCATGTAGATTTACTTTGAATATCCTTCTATATGATATTTTGACAGAAATTTTGTTAAAAAGCAATTTTTTTGAATATATTTCTTCAGAATCCTTTCCTGAGTATTTTCACAAATTTTGACTCCTTAAAAAGTTTTTTTAATGAATTCCTGTTGGAGAGAAATTAAAGGGGATGCAGACCAATTTCAAGAGCTACTAGCTGGACAACTTGTTGGCCCTGCCCTTTCTGACATGGGCTTTGAGTCTAACATATCTAATTTTTATTTTATTTTTTCACTGAAACTATATTTAAGATTAATGTGTTGTGTTTCTATTCTCTGCATACTGAGCAAGAACTTCTTTGTTCTGAGTCATGTGGTCTGTCATTCTGATAATATAAAGGGGGTATGTGATAAGCAGTTTGTAGAAGGAAGGGTTGTTTTCTATAATATCAACACAAAATAACAGACTGCAGCACATTCGGTAACTCATGCAGGCAATACATCTGTAATGTAATGCATTTATATTCAGATAAAAAGTAATGAGAAATGGAATAGGATAAGATTCCTAATGAGGTGCATAATGCTTAGAATACACTGTAATAACCCCAAAATGACATTGTGATAAATAGTTGTCTACCATGTTATGATTACTATTAAGAAAACACAAGGGGTATATAAATCACCACAACGACTGCTTAAAGTAAAGTATGTTTGTGTTGCACACTGACTTAAAGCTAGAATGAAAAATGTTCATTCACATGAATGTGCTTCTTGGCAAGGTGGAAGTGCTACCTTTGTGGTATTATCTAATGCAGGCAGGTACACAGAGGGGCAGACTACTTGCAGTACAAATTTACACATACATGTGGAGCTGTACTGCAGGCTTTGGGGATCAGGGAAGGGACATTCTGCGATTCACTATTGCTCACATTCAGTGAAGTGAGACCCCCCTCTCCCAAATTCTTGTGGGGAAGTTTCAATGTTCTATTTTCAAAAATAGAGTTAATTCTATGTTAGGCTAGTGGTTTTGCAAGCCTGTTCCTTGTCCTCTTCAGGGAGACTTTAGGCATGATCGTCATGCCACCCAACAGGTGGAGCTCCTGCACCAGGCAGCCTCATCATTATGCAGCTCCGCCTGTATGTCAGACCTGCCACCCTGCCAGCAATGTCAGATCTAACTTACAGTGGAGATGCTGCACCAGAGAATATCAACAGGACTCTGTGGCCCTGCCAAGTCTTTTAGTAAGATTATGCTCTGCACAGAACAGGTAATGAGATGCAATTGCATAGAATATTATAGAATCTAAGTATCTGTTTCTGGCATAGCAAGACAGCCCTCAACTCAATACCTTCAGGTACTGAACTACACACTTTCTGCCTCTTATGACCTCATCAGAAGGTGTGTCCAGATGACACAGAATCAGGAAGTAATTGAATAGCTGCTCAAGACAGCATACACATGCACATTTTTTTTAACTTAATATAATTCCAATGATGCAATGAAAGTAAAAACCTACATATTTTAGCATTAGAAAACCCACTTAATAAGATCATAGGAAATAAAAGAAAACT